>NC_039517.1:6045474-6345474 GCF_003672135.1 Ooceraea biroi | reverse complement strand
ATGACAGAATACTGATAAATAGTCAACATGTGTTTTCTTTTGATCGAGAGATCCTTGTTGTTACTTATACCTGGTGATGTAATCATATCCAAGGATATCTCCTTTTACCTCAAAACGATTACTACATTTGTTTTCAATTCTATGTACTTTGTTATCTGTCATTATATAAGCATTAGCAGCATCTTATTATGTACATACTAACAAGTATTATGAAAAATTGACACTACACGAAATTATCTATGTATTATTGTGAAAGAATTTGAGGAACAAATTTACATTTCCAGTTGTTATTGACAAGTTTTAATTGAATCTGAGAAGCTAGCAAATCCGCCTATCGCGTATTAAGCAACATCAATCTTTATAATAGCGCGATTTCCTGGAAATGCAATTTATTCCTTCTCGCATTGCTGTTGCAGCCGGGATCGGTTTATGTAAGTAACGGCGAACAATCATTACCTTATCGAAATCGCAATTATATTCGACGATGGCGTCGTGCACGAAATCGGTTGTAAATAGGCGGTTAGCCGCAGCGCTAACGAGTTCACCCTCAATATGCTTGTCGCTCTGCCCGTTAGGGTGATTAATCGGTTAATTCCTGATTATCTGGCATGCCCACAATCGAAAACGATCATATGCATTTCAATCGCACGATTATTTTCTGTTATCTTTATCCTGTCCTTGTTCTACATAAAAAGCAGGAACGTCATTTTCTGCAATATTCTTCATACGAAAGTTAGTTCAAAGTGTATAACCCACTTTATAAAAAGATAATATCGCTTTACATTTTATCATTTACCTTATCCGGCGTCGTCTTTTTGCTCGATGTACCTTCGGGCAATAATTATATTCTGCAATATCAGCGCTCGCTGAAAAGTTCCGCCGAAGCGTTTCATTCTCCGTTAAACTCCACCGCAAACATATTTTCTTATGTTAGTTGGTCATCATTCGACGTTCTCGCGTTTCGACCGACGCGCTTTCCTCCACGGAAATAGTTTTTACCTTAAGCCCCGACTTTTAAATATTTCCCTTTTATTTCTGAAATAATTATGGAGAGAATGTGAGAGAAAGCGAGAGAAAGAGAGCAGGGGCGGGTGCGAGAAGGAGCAAGAAAAAGGAGCGGTGCACTGTTTCTGCCACGCAGCATATTCATAACTTTGCTCTGGCAAGAGAGCGTCACCGTAATTTTAGCGAGCTTTGTAAAACTTCGTTGGAATTAGCCTTGAATGGCTCCGGGAGCGAGACTCGCGGACTTTGTGTGTGCCTTAACAGGGCACTTGACGGCTGATGTAGTGGGTTGTGTCTTATCTAGATATCTTGAAAAATGCTGGCGAATTTTACCCTGAGATTTCAGGGCTATCCGCCGAGAGGGGACCTCTCGCCGCTCCTCCACGTAGCTCCTGTTAAATCGAAACGCGCCTGAGAGGCAATTACTTATCCGCCGACGCGTGATGCTTAAACTACACGATTACGGCTTGCTTGGTACACGAGGGAAATCGAATCACGATGAGATCGGCCATTTAGATGGATTTGCGCGAGCTCGACACCGAGCATCGTCTTCTCATTACAACTCGCGTATTACGTTAATTGATCGATGTATTTGCGCTGATTTGGTAACGTCAGCTTTTTGTCGACGTCACCGACACCCAGAGGAGACTAAGAGCGACGCGGAGTGATTGGCAAAATGACTTATTAGGTCGCGTCTGTACCTTCGTCTTCGTCGAACAATGCCTGGTTGTTGTGTCATTGATTAAATTGAATCGATTCCCGACTATCCGGAAGTCGGGGTGCCTCGGATTTCTCCCGAACGGATAAATGTAACAGAAATGATGAAACTCGATTATCCCCCTCCCCCCCATCCCGACGCGATGGCGATAGCCGGCGGCGCATAAATTACACAAGTGCCTTCACTCACGCTTCAGTAACAGATCAATGCGATAACGGATCGCCAAAGGCGGCTTGCGCGTAACGCGTTGCATCCAACAGCAGCAGAATTTTTAGCCTCGCGAATGATACGACGATGATTAGATCTGCGATAAGATGCGTTACAGGGTTCGCAAATAACGCGCCTTGAACTTTGCTTCGACAAGTCTCGGATACGGCTTTCTTCTGGATCGTCCGGCTATAACGCGCGGCTATAAGCTCGTAAGCTGTAAGCCCGTTCCCATTACAGGCTTCATCCTCGTCGTGTCTATCAGCGAGCATCAATGACTATCGCCAACGACCATCTCCTCGCCCCTTGTCGCAGGTATTAACGGAAACCGATCGGACTTATCGGTTGGATGATACCACGGCGCGTTTCCTGCCGTCCAGCAAATGCAGGCGCGTACGTGCCGATTCCACCCCCGACGCCGTTATCTCTCGCGGGGTTGCAGCCGCGATCGGCATGCAAATTCTCCCCGAGGTGACGCGGAATGAGGCTTCGCGCGGTGTCTTCTCCGTGCTTCGCGCCATCTCATTCAATCAAAATGCGGGACAGCGTGATCGAGTGCCGGCGCCTTATCGTGCCTCTACCTGCCGCTCGTAAATCTCCTTTTTCAGCCGCGATTTTTCTGCTACTCTCCTCTTGTTCCTCGCGTATCCACTTCTTTCCCGGATGCTCTTTAAGCGTTCCGCGAGCTTTCGTCCTTGGCGACTCTCGCTAATTGCCGCGAACGTCACGTGCACGATATCGGCTATGGAGATTCGCTACCAGATTTTCATATGAAGCTTCAGATGCTACACGGTAAAGTGTGGAGAATATAAATTAAAGCTATGCAGATATCTGATTCTCGTATTTTTCATCCTTTACCTACAGAAAAATTTTTATGGAGCTTTCGACAATCAAATCAAACGAATCTAGAACGCTTCATTACGATGATTTACGGTGATTAACGAATCATGATGCCTATGACGTAGCCTCGCGAGTGGCGCACGCCCAATGTTAATGCGAGAATACTTCTTATTTATTATGCATTATGCAGGTGGTACATGACATCACCATTGCTAAAATAGGTACCCGAATCGCGACGAATTACGGAGCGGAATTTAGATTTTTGAGTGACGAACCAGAGAGCGTACTGCAAAATCGCTCGTTAACGCGATACTAACATGCACGCTCATGATTTATTTAAAGATAAATAACGTTGGATTTGGCGGTGATTTATAAACGAGAGCATCAGACTGCGACGCAATTTCGATGTTTTTCGACGCGGTTGATGCGCGTCGATGTATGTTGAACAGAGTTTATTTTAAAAGATAATTATTTAATCGGGAAAAAATTATTGTTTAATTAGTGCGTAGATTTGAATTTAAATTCGTACGCGTTCCAAATAGAAGACAGTTCCGTTTTTAATCTGCAATTTTTCATATTTTCAATTTTAATTTCCACCCGTCAGTTCGCGTTACGGAGGAAAGTCGTCGAGGACCCACCCACAAGCGATTCATTATGAATCAGAAGTTAACAGTTCGCCAAACACTATCCGTATCTTTTTACCAATGCTGCCCCGAATCGATCGTACCGAAGTAAGCTCGCAAACTCCGCTACTTTTGTCGATCCGTTGTGCGACACGTCGATTTCCACGTGTCATGTTTATCCACCCCTACGAATACGAAACATTGCATTTCGAATTCGTTTCCGATGGTTCGAGCCAGTGCCACGTATGTTTATGCAACGGGGGGTACTAACGTCAGCACCCTGTGCGTGATCAGACTTTCGGATCGGGGAGCCTCTGTCTCGTCCTCGGTTTCGCTACTTTTAACCACGTTAGTGAGCCTGGAGCGGTTGGAGTACGGTGGGTTTACGACGGGGCGAGGGTAGGTCGGCGATAATGGTCGGTGGTCTCAGCCGTTACACCGACAAGACGCGATATCCTCTTGTACGGCGGCCTTACCTGTCCCACCGCCTGACGAGTATCAAGCGAAGCAATTAGTGTCGCCGTCGGCGTTAACGAAGTTTCTCTTGGGCGGCGAAGTATTCGGAAAGGAATTAAGGGCGAGGGATAAGAAGGTCGCGGCTCTGATGCATCCACGTGAACCGACCCCCGAATCGATCGCGGATTAATTTTCAATCGACCGAACTGAATGGAAGCCGATGTTCGATGAATGCCGCCGAATTAATTTCAGATCGATAAAAAATAATCGACGGCTCTGTCACAGCTACATATATATCTCTCTTTTTCTTGCGAAAATAAATTGTATCATGAAACGTTAAGACTATATATATGGGGGATTACAGTATTATTACGGCAATATTGTTTCATTCAACTCGATAATAATAATTTGAGGTCTTTTGTGTGTCGCATCTCTTTTAAGCAAAATCAAAGGCCCGCATAAATCGTCATAATAGCCGCCGATGCGAGTGCATGAATTATTATTGTAATAAATGCAAAATAATTGCTCCCGTACTAATGGCATGATCGCATCGCGCGTGTTTGCACAGATTTGGGTTCAGCGTATTATTGTTAATCAACGAAAATAGAATACGAATTTAATAATAACGCACGCGCTTACCGCATGTGCCTGTGTACGCATGTGTGTATGTACGTGCGTAATTGAGATTTATTGAATTACGAACACGATCACGGTTACTTATTGAATTACATGTACTTGTGGCGCATATATACATATATATATATATACACAAACATATGTATATATGGCGCTGCATAAAACGGTTTACACCGGGATTATCGGTGCAGGTGCATCACACGTTTTGCGGACGAAAGCGCACATATTTGATGTACTACTCGGCAAGTGTCTCTGGTTTATAGGGGTAATGTAATCCCTACGAGAGATGTCCAGCTACGTTCCTTTCGGCACTCGGAAAAATTCTCTGGAAACGCTGAAGAAGTCGCGGAACAAAAGCGCACGACGCGTCGCATGTCGCGCCAACTCCGTCGTCGTCGGTCAGCGACGGTATATCTGGTGAGGTCGGAAAAATGTCGGTAGATTAATCTCCCTGTTTTCTGCCAGTTAGAGCACGTACCATTTATTTAAACGTTATTTGCGCGCATTCTCTTATTCAAGAATTTCTCAAGCGGGAAAGTTTAAGCGGGAAATTTAGTGAGATTCGCATCTCGCTACTCTTGGCGCGACTTATGCAGAATACGTTTACGAAATAACGACGTTCACGCTATCCCAATGCTAATCGAAGCTAAAAGAGTTTGGATGCGCAGTGAATGAAAACGAATGTACATATCCGTATCCCGCGTTTTAGGCCGTCAATTAAAAGCGCTAGAAACTCACTGCCATCGCCGAGTGATTCGTCCTCATAATTACTTTCATTATGGTAACTCTGGCTGTCAGCAACGATTGCGATCGGTGATGAAGCGGGAATCATTATTTCGCAGGAGGAAGCGCGAAGTGCGATCGACTGTGATACATTCGTTCATCGATAACCACGCCGTTTTGTCCGTGACATATCGTTGCGCTCGGGCAGGTGCATGCCGCCCGCAGGTTTACGATTTCCGCAAAAAGCCACGAAATTAAACGATAACGTCAGATGCGACGATTCCTAGAACGCGAGATTTGATTTTACGTTACCCTGTCAATCCCTTTTTCATATTCGAAGATTTACGAGTGGATGTGTATGCACATTTTTTTATGGACGCATTTTTGCGCAATTGTTTCTTTAATCTGTTAATTAAATATGAAAATAAAAATATTATATAAATTGCATGTGAATTAAAACGACGTGTATTTATATTATATTATTAAATTTCGTTAGTATCCGCTTTTGCAGAGAGAGAGAGAGAGATAAGAGAGAAAATCATAAATAAATAACAGTAATATAATCCTTAATCCGAGTATTATAAAGAACTGTACAATAATACCTTCATAAAAACGCATTTTTGCGCAACATTTTGATACGAACAGCGGCTGAATAAGCTTGGCTAAGCGCCAATACGTGACTATTAAAACAGCCATTAAAAATTTGCATTATAATTCCTTG
This sequence comes from Ooceraea biroi, assembly GCF_003672135.1. Classification (NCBI taxonomy): domain Eukaryota; kingdom Metazoa; phylum Arthropoda; class Insecta; order Hymenoptera; family Formicidae; genus Ooceraea; species Ooceraea biroi. The sequence continues at coordinate 6,339,545 of NC_039517.1, read as the reverse complement.
CATACAAGCGGGAATAAATAACATTGCCAAGTTAGTTAATGTCGGGGACGATAGCGCGGAAGTAAATTAACTCTATTAATATTAACTATATACAGGGTGAGGCACCTAAAACAGGCCACCTAAATATCTCGGTTTCAAGGGACACATAATTTGTTCTAAATAGTTTTTTATTAGGTGGACACGTAGAGGTCATATGAAGGTCAATTTCGTTTTTTTAAATGGTTGATATGTTTTTTACGTACCATCTAGTAGAGCGTTTGAAGGTGCGCACATTGATCTACGGGTCAAAATCATTCAAGGTCACTGAAGGCTAAAATTTCTAAGTGCTAGAACATTTTCATTTCTGAGTTTACGGTATTTTCAATAGCAGAGAACTCTAGACAATATAAAAAATATAGATATCAACAACTCAGAACTTCTCGGAAAAGAAACAATTTCTAACGGCTAGAACTTTTTCATTTCTGAGTTTACGGTATTTTCAATAGCAGAGAACTCTAGGCAATATAAAAAATAATGATATCATCAACTCAGAACTTCTCGGAAAAGAAAAAATTTCTAACGGCTAGAACTTTTTCATTTCTGAGTTTACAGTATTTTTAATAGCAGAGAACTCTAGACAATATAAAAAATAATGATAACAACAACTCAGAACTTCGCAGAAAAAGAAAAAATTTCTAAGGGCTAGAACTTTTTCATTTCTGAGTTTACAGTATTTTTAATAGCAGAGAACTCTAGACAATATAAAAAATATAGATATCAACAACTCAGAACTTCTCGGAAAAGAAACAATTTCTAACGGCTAGAACTTTTTCATTTCTGAGTTTACGGTATTTTCAATAGCAGAGAACTCTAGACAATATAAAAAATAATGATAACAACAACTCAGAACTTCGTGGAAAAAGAAAAAATTTCTAAGGGCTAGAACTTTTTCATTTCTGAGTTTACAGTATTTTTAATAGCAGAGAACTCTAGGCAATATAAAGTAAATTATTTTCCCTTGCAGTTGGCCTTCAGTGACCTTGAATGATTTTGACCCGTAGATCAATGTGCGCATCTTCAAACGCTCTACTAGATGGTACGTAAAAAAACATCATACCATTTAAAAAAACGAAGTTGACCTTCATATGACCTCTATGCGTCCACCTAATAAAAAACTATTTAGAACAAATTATGTGTCCCTCGAAACCATGTAAGTTTGGTCTGACACATTTTTTTCTATCACCAATAACAGCCGAGATATTCAGGTGGCCTGTTTTAGGTGCCTGACCCTGTATATTTCCGCTGCGGGCAGCTAATGAAGCATATTCATCTGCAGAGGAACTCGTTGAAAAAGAATTTGTTTAAAATCATTTGTGCCGTCGCTATTACAAACACGACGAGCAGACGTTTATTTCACAAAGATATTTAACCGACCTCATCTTCTTTTCTCGCAATTAAAAATCTTGCGCGGAACGATGTAATGCAAACACGTCCCTGTTCCTCACGGGACAAGTAATTGCCTGGTATCCCTCCAACGCAATCTACAAAGGCTCGTAATGAAATGTAATTTAAATTGGCGGGGAGCAAGGAAGGAATCCGGGTCTCTCCGGAGGACGGCGCGGAAGTGTCGATGTCGATCGGCGAAACGTGACGACGCTTTAACGAGGATTCAATTTTGTCAGCGTCGGTCGCCGCGCCGGGAAACGCGGAAAGGAGTCAGAAACTTCCGGAAGTTCTCTCTCTGGGCGCCGGGCTTTTATTACCGGGGCGACCAGGAAACTTTCTCTTGCGCGGTTTCGACACCGAAACTTTCGCCCGCGGCGCATAACCGCCGTAATTCTCATCCCTCTCTCAGCCAGCGAGATGTCCTCCTAGCCGGGAGACCACGCCGGAATTTGATCAACCGGATAACGCTGCACTTGCGGCGCACTCAAATTTGATTCACCTCGTCGAACTGCGGAACGGCGCAAGTTCCACCACCTTCGCGACTCGCAGTCGACTCGCGGATGACAGACGTCTGTCTCGGTCCTGTTACTCCAATTTTGACATTCTATCCTCCGGCAGAAGGGATAATGCATTTTGACTACGAGGATGACTTCCCGGGAATGCAAATGTGCTTCCCGGTGATATGGATGGGCGCTATGCGAGTTCGTTGCGTTATGAGGGATGTTTCATTTGGCTGAGAATGGTAGTTTCTTCCCAAGAAAGTACACTAGAAATGTCGGAGGGAGAGATAACAGGGCGTTTAAATTTCAAGCGAGTATCTTGAGCCTTCTGTTCGCCGCCTTCCTAGTCTATGTTGCGCGTGCTTGTCTTCAATTATAAACTCTGGAACAGATCTCGTTTTAATTCTCTTTCATTTTCACGGCTAGCACACGCCTCTTATTAACGATCTTAGTTACGTAAAGCGGCAAACGCGTCCGGCAACGCGAAAACAGCGGAAACTTTGAGAAATTTCTTCTCTTTCTCTGACGAAAGTGCCGAGTCTGGCACGATTTGTGTAATTTATATTCGTCTGCGCTATCAAGGCCTCGCGCGAATTTTATCGCCCTTTTCGACGCTCCGATAACGAGTAAGCGTCGCTGTTTAAGTTACGGCGAGAGCTTTCGGCGGTCGTGAGTCGCCTTCACGCAAGATTAAAGTGCTTCTTACGTGCCGCAAATCGCCCAGCAATCGAAATCCCGATAACGAGCGGCAGTTCGATGATCCCTCGCAGTTTACGTCGACAGAACGATTATTGTGAGATAATTCATTGTCCGGCACGTGCATAAAGTAAAACTGATTGGCGTCAGGAGCATTTTTGATCGTCATATCCATTGCACTTGCAGCGCGTGCTCTCTCATTTAAATGATGGATGTACGAGCGTTATTACATTCTTCTGGGAGCAGTTAATCACTCGTCAACGCCCTCGAGGTTTCGCGATAATGAAGTGCACCGCTCGACATATCAAATTTGCCTTTTGCAATCTTTTAATTTCCGAGAATGGACGTAAATTCAACGACTGAGCGGCGGACAGAGCGCAGTAATCGGAGTGACTGAGGCCCGCACTTGGCAAACTCGACTCGTTTTTACCAGTGCGTTTTCTTTGCCGTTAAACTCCCGTAAATCAATCACGCGACCCGCTTGCGCATACCGAGGAAATCCCTCGTTATCCGAGGAAATTTCAGAAGTCGACGGATTCCGGACGTTAAAGCGATGGCACTGCGTCCTCAAAGTGCCGGTTAACTATTGCAAGTTATCTTACAAGTTATCTTACAAGTTCACGTGCCGTGCCTAATAGCGTCTGATGTACGAGTGGTTAAATATTAAAGTAGCTATTACGTAGTCTGTCCCTCGATACATGATTTATAAGTTGATGATTGTAGTAGTCAATCATGAAATTCCAATAAGAAGGGAAATTAATTTTTAAGCATCCCTCGCAGATAGAGAGAGAGAGAGAGAGAGAGAGAGAGCAAGCATTCTTCAAAGACGATATTTTTTTCTCCCTTTGAAGTTCCGATATTGAAACCTCTCATGTTAAAATTACCAAATATAAAGATAAAATACGGTTCGGGTATTTCAACTTGAATTTTGACGTTACAAAAGAGAATGATATTACAATATGATTCTCAAAGCACAATTTGTAAAAATTAATTTGCACGTTTATTACGGTGCTCAAACGCCGCAGTAAAAATTAATGAGAGCTTTCTCGCGTTCTCATGATTGACCGCTAAACTAAACAAACCTAAAACCGAAATTTGGAAATTGCTCGCGAAAGATAGATCGCGCGAGTCGGATCACGTAGCCTCGAACGAGCTCGAGCAAGCCGAACTTTCTGACGAGGGGGATGCATTTCAGTGCAATTATTTGCAGACGAGACAGAGCAGCAGCGCGGAGGGGAAGGAGGGCACTGGTCCGGATTGTTCCCCGAGGACGTCGTCGCCGATGATGATGGCCGTGACGACGTCGCCGATGATGTCGACGTCGCTGCCGATGCCGATCGTTTCTACGGGGTTGCCCGATATGTCGTTGGCGTGTTCTGCCGCCGATATCTCGATGAATCGGCAACACCATCGATGGCAGCAGCAGCAGGAGCAGCAACCACAAGAATTGTCGTTAAGGCAAGTGACGGAAACGACGGTCGCAGCATCCTCGTCGTCTGCCTACGACGAGCCCAGCAAAACTCCTCTTTCCGCGAACGTCCTCTTGTCCCTGCCAGCCTCGCCGAAACGCTCATCAACGAGCCATTTCTCATCCAGCAAGACGCCCGCTATATCGAAGTCGCAGATGAAAGGTGAGCCAAGGCTTAAAGTGTTCCGCTTTCATCTCTTACGGTACCATGAATACTCAACGTTGAGAATTGAGGATTTAGAACGAGAGACTCCCTCGATATATTTTTACTGAGCGAGTCCATACAAACGCCAAGTCCGTGAAGAGGTAGTCTCAAGAATACCTTGGAACGTTTCAGCACGTGGTAGATGAAAGCGTATAACATCTTTATCGAAACATCACTTTTGTTTAATTATTTTTATTAGCAAGCAGTCGCGCCAGACCAGTCACGTTGCCATCTAAATAATCTCTCGCAATTAAAATTGTATACTCTTTCTGTTCTATCGCGGTGCTGATAATGAAGATACGTTGTGAATTAAATTTGGCGTACATCCGAGAAATGGTATCTCACCTGTTTCATGTCATCACTTCGTTAATCCCGATAAAACTACGGGTGCATGTCGAATAGCTTCGCGCTGGCGTTATGATTTCATTCAGTTTTTTGCAGTCATTATTTTTTGTTGTTATCGCTCTTAGCGAGGCGTACACATTCGCGAGAATCGCCAATCGGTCCGATTGATCGATCAGATATGTATGAGACAAATAATTTCGTATTGCACGCGTCGTGTCAGCGAACGTCGAACGTTTTTCGCGTGTCGTTCGTCACGTGTGCAATTTGTTTTTCTTTTTTTGCCGTTATAAATATCGCTATTGAGCATTATTCCAATCACACACATGACAGTGGATAAACAGTGATTTCCAATTGACGTCAAACAAATTGCATAACGTCTCTGTAATATCGCGTTGTAACTCCGTGATACTTGTTTTGTTTTATTTAATTATCCTTGTTAAGCCATGAATTTTTCGTGGTAGATTTTCGTGCTGAATCCCCCTGAAAAGCCCACTGATGAAAGAATTATTGGTACCAATCTCTTTTTAAAAGGATCCGACGCGAGGGTACATACAGATCGATCGCTTTGTAGCACGCGAATTTTGCGCGAAATGACATTAAGTCAATAACAGTCCCACGGTGACAGTACCGGTGAAGCTAAACAAGCAATCTCTCGATAAATTTCATTGTAATGTCGTAGCAGTTATCAATTCTGAAAGCTACTTTTAAAGCGGTAAGAGTGGAGGAGCTCGTCAATGTCTTCAATGCAACCCAAGACAGATGTTCCATCTTCGGTTATATCTTAAATGCATTTTAATTTTCACTGAATTCGTTCCTGAACTCTAAACAAACCTATAAACGAGCTGTTTATTAAACTTCGTTTCAAGCGACGCAATTTTACACATCGCGCGATCGATACTCCTTGCTTTCATCGCTCCGTAGAAATATATTCCATAGAACTCGTGTTTGCAAGGGCAATCTAACGATTTACGCGAATAAAATTCCCCGTTGGATATCTCCTTCTTAAATCACTTACGAGGGACTCCATTCTTCTATCGACTTTCTAAGAACTTGTTTGCTGTCTAAGGAAGCGTCACGTGTTCTCTCAGTGGCACGTACCTTGGCGAACGTAATTTCTTCCGGCAAATTGTTACGCCTTTATCACTCCCGTAAGAGAACCCTTTTAAAGCAGTTACGTGTAAAGCAGAATCTACGCTATTGTCGGCTTTGCCAATTGACACCGACGTAGACGGTAGTACCGTGGACTTAAAAGGAGAAGAAGAATGTCTATTTGTTCCACTTGTCAGCCGAAAGCGCTCTTAGTTGATTCTACTCAAAACGAGACTTCTTCCATTTAAAACCGTTCGCGCGTTTCGAAATATGAGACTTCGTCCCTTAGTCGAACTCAAGCGCAAGACTCAAACGACGATTACAGATGAGGAACACAAGCGTGATGGTCCCTCGGTGATCTCGTGAGCTGCTCTTCGTGAACGAGCGATCGTGCGTGGATACGTAGATGCACGATGTGCGGAACCGCGAAGATCAACCGTGCGAGAAACGAGGCTTTAAACGATCGAGTCAAGCACCGTCGAGCCCAATCCGTACGCTTGCATTCGTGGTGGTGTAGCAGTAGTGGCTGGTATGGCTCGTCAAACTCGCTCTGGGAATTCAAACATCAACGATTACCTTTAGTCTGCTAACCACCAACGTCAGTGGTCTATTTCGGAAGGGCAATTTCAGAGAGCGCGTAATACTAATGATGCAAATAATATTTTGACAGGTATTTAAATGTTAGACAAATAGCATGACAGCTAATAAATGAGAAATTTCAACTCTCCGAAATGCAACGCTCGCTCCAATTATCGTTGACGAACGATGGCAAAAATGTTTTGCAGAATGTATGTGCATCGACATAATTTTCTCGGGGGTTGTAGATTAATTTTAGTTATTTGAGAAAAGAAAGCAGGAGGTATATTTGAGTTACTCACTTTCCTGTTTTTTTCCTTCCTCGACAGAATTCAGAGAGGCCTTCAGGCTGTTTGACAAGGACGGCGACGGAACTATCACGAAAGAAGAACTCGGCAGGGTTATGCGTTCCTTGGGACAATTTGCGCGAGCGGAGGAGTTGAGGACGATGCTGCAGGAGATCGACATTGACGGTGAGCGGCACCTCTATTATCAATGTTAAACTTTTAGCAAAGTTGGGAAGTTGGATTGCAATGTTTTCCCTCCGACCGCTTCAATTCTCTGCGAATATTAAGGGCACATGTTCTTATCGTGTCACGTTTTGAAATGTTATATTGTGGGACGTTGCAGCACGTAATGCAACGATTGAAACTGATAAAAACGAAAACAACATTAAATTAACACGTAATTTAATATTTTAATCATTTGATAAAGATTTAAATGTTGCGTTTTAACAAAACGTTCGACTTTTGATCATCGACAGTTGTATGTAAAATTTTATCATATCTGCTATTTTTCCTGCAAGCCACGCGTTTTGAAAATTCCACTCCATATACCACGTGTCGCTAAGTGAATATAGATTACATATACCTAATGGTTTATACAATATCAATTAAAAAATACGAGCACCGAGTTCAATGAATATTCACGAATAAAATATGTAGACATGAAAATACATAACGAAGAAAATTTGCAAACGTCAGCTCGCTTCTGTTCGTTTTTGAAATTTTATCGGATCTTCAAATTCATAAATAAATCTTTATTAACTCTATCGTTTATACGATATAGTAGCGCAGAAGAGCTCACGTGACGTGACAATGACGAATTCTCACTTTTTAACTTGCAAATATTTACGCAATACAGCAGCTTTAAGAAAACCTCGACGCGAAGCTACCCAAATAATAACGCTGATTCGTGTCGCGCTATTTCTATACTCCGCGAGGCGCATCGTCAGTGTTGGAATTAAGAAATAATCGGAAAGCAGGCGGTACCCGTATATCCTGCTGTTGCGTGTCGCGTCAAGCGAAGCGAGCTGCTAAAACTCACCCCACATCGCCTAAACTTTGGCATCTTCTCTCGTGTGCTTCCACACGTTTCCACGATCCTTCTTCCACCTACCAGTCCTTCCATTTGCTTTCTCGGTATCATCCCTCGTTCTTCGTCGGTATCGTCCCTAATTGCGGCTAATTTCCGCGCGTCGCGCAACAACGGCCCGTTTCCAGCTTGGAAGGCAACTTTTTATTATGGATGGATGTTTCGGCGATGGTCGATCTCGTACATCTTCCTTTCTTTCTTCCTGTCGACCCGATTGATCTCGCGAGTTCTCCTTCACCTTCGCCCGAAGCATCTCCATCCCTTTACGCCGCTGTATCCAATCCCGCGTTACTCCGTGCGACCTTCGGATCTTTAGGATCTATGAAACATCCCCTTCGTTCCAATGCGCTTTCAGGCTTTCTCTGAAGTTAGACGGGTGCCCGGTGTTCGTAGCTGTGACGTTCACTATTCGGCAGAAGGGCTTGTGCATCCTAAACCCGTATCAATACTCTTCACAAACGAGCTCGGCCGCTGGAAGTACCGCGCACCACGTCGTATACGGTGCGCAAACCACGCTGTCTGAAACTTTTCCGATGTTGCCTCCATCATCAAAATACTTTTCGGCGCGGAAAGCAGCTTTTCCGATAAAATGAGCACCGGCTGGGTCACAGAGAAGGTACAAGTAATTTTGTAAAACGTGAAGTCTTTAAAATGCTTTCTTAGCGTCGATTTTTCTGCCAAGTAACGAGCGATAATGTTATTATTAGCACATTTTAGAGATCTAATTATTTATTTAGGATTATTTTGATTGAATAAAAGTAATAAACAATAATGCAATCATCAGACTATAACTGATTTCCGTGATGAGATTATAAAAATTGTCCGTAAAATTGGATCTCTCGGGATTCAATGTTTATATGCAACGACCCGATACTTTTCCGCATCGAGTATTTGCTGCTGATGATACAAGCCGGAAGCGGGTCGGCCGGGTATTGATGCCGGATGCTGCAAGTCCTTGTACCTGTTGCTAGTCCGCTCAGGCAGCGTGGCCGGCTATTACCAGTCATTTCCCCTGTAATCAGGGGAATTACGGAGGAAAATCCGCGGTGAAATACGACCACTCGTTACACCCTGGAAAAAAGCCTCGAAAAAAGAGCTTTTGGGGAAACAGTAACGTTTTCGAACCGCGCTCGCGACAGAAAGTCGCGCGTGAAGCGATTATTAAAATCCGCGCGGACACACTGCGGATGCAAATCGAAGCTCGCGCGTGCTCGAAGGGCGAGATGATTACATCGCAGTGGTGAATCGGTTCACCACGAAGGATTTATCACGCGAGTTAGGGCTCCATGCGAAAAGCAACCCCGCTTTTTAGCGGATCGCCGAAAATGATGATAATTCCGAGAATTAAACCGGGGATTAAACCGGTGGCGAAAGAGATTTCCAAGTTTAACCCTTAACTCTGACCTCGGGGGCTAATGTTCCGTGCGGTGGCCAGTCAAAAGAGAGAGATTTAACGGAGCGGCACGGAGACGAGGAATATTCCTGGGGGCCGAAAATCGCGATTGTAAAAAAAGCCGAACGAGCGACCCCGCGGCGGGCAAAAAGAAGCGACGAGAAGCGACGATAATCGCCGGTCTCCTCGCGAACGTGGAGCCTCTCATTCCCCTCGGATATTTCCGAGGGAAATTACTTTCCCGTTTGAACCGTTCACCCCGCGCTCGACGTACCGTTGCAATACCGGTTAGTTTCGCGAACTGTCGTCGTCGATCGCGAGTCGTGTGAACCGCGCGTGAAATTATCCGTCCCTACGCGCCACATTGACTTTATCGTTCCGTGCGATCTGCTTGCGTTACTTCCCTCCGCGATTTTATCGGAACTCTTGACGGCCGGGCAAAACTGTGGAAGAGGAAGAAGAATGCCACGCGCGTCGCAAGTGATGTTCGTCATTTCAGATAGGATGTTTCCACCGATGATATTTCTATTTCTGCTTCTGGCGCTGCGAGAATCTCGGAATCCTCATATGCGCTGTATCTTCTCGTATCTGCGTTTTTTATAAAAATGAATTCTTGACCTAAATCTGTGCTGCTTGGAGATCGTAGTTAAGAGGATACGTTGCTAAGAAAGAAAGGGAAAAAACAGAGAAGAGATCAGCGAGAACTTCGCTAAGAACTTCGCTATACTATCAAATCGATGGTGTGCAAACTTTTGAGATTTTTTCAGTTTCTTTGTTGTAAAAAATTTCATTTCCCTAGATTGCGAAGGAGGTATCCCATTGATACGATCAATACACACCGTTACATTCAGAAGTACCATTTGAACGTATTAACATAATGTCAATATAAAATTCGATTACAAGCACAATGCACTTTCCCCTTTGCGCTAAAATTATTCCGTAACTATTTGCAATTATATGAGTTCATTCGTTTTTATCGCAGTGCAGAATTTGTTCAATATACCACCAAGTTCCTCCAACAGAATTTTATTCCAGAGAATATAACAGCGGCAAGTTTGACTTAACATTGCACGAAAATGATTCCTTTAAAACAGTCATTGTACGTCACGTTTACAGTAATAGCGGGTCGTTATCGTTACGCAGCCGTTATTATCATTATCGTTACTGCTGTGATTAGCGTGGTTAACGTTTTTCGTCCATGGCCTCATCGACGAGAACTCACGCGCCATCGCGAGCGGTGGAAGAAGACGCTCGTCTTCTATCGAACCAATCGATCTTTCCTGAAAGTAAGTTTGCGTATGCCTACTTGTCTGTTTTTATCGTACTTTCTTTGTAATCCGATAAATTAGCGAGTTGACGGAAAGAATTCCATTAAGCAGTAAACGCTGAATCCTCGGAATCGATGCACTCGCGGCCGAGGAAAGTGGAACAAGCGGTATCCAGATGCCGGAAGGAAGTTTATCTGTTTCTCCTTTCGCGCGATTAACTCTTTCACAGTTTTAATAGTAGCTTTAATTAGTTGGCCGTGCAAGATCGCCTAGAATTCTGCGGCTGTGTAAAGTACATTCACAGTTCACCACGGCCACTGTGCATACAGGCGCTCTTCATTCGTCTCGCTCCTTCTCTCAATAGGACGCATAATTCCGATATCTGACGAAATAGCGGCTAAAGTTTCTAAACGGGTAATTACAGATACATCGTCCACGCCGCTCCGTACAGAGCGAGTTAAATGGAAACGAAGCCAATCTGCCCCATCGGCGTTCCGTCGCGACCGTGAATGCACGCTCGATTCTCTCTCTCTCCCTCTGTGAGCAGAGCAAAGCGGCGGAATGTCCGCGCGTACGTTTCACGCTGGCGTTTTCATCCGATGCAGGCGGCCGTGCGATATTAGACTCCGAACGTATTCCGAAACGGAGACACTGAGGGACACTCTCCGTAGCGGTAATTACCGCTATCTATTGGGTTGTTCGGAAAGTTATTTCGTTTTTTCAAGGAAAAATGAAAGGCGGTTTTTTCATATTTAGAAAAAATTTTATTCAGTGATGTATTGGCCATTTTGTTCCACTATCTTTCGCCATCTTTCTGGCAACTTTAAGATTCCACGCTCATAGAAGCCCTTCTCCTTATTGACAAAAAATTGAAGCAAGTGATTTTTGACGCCTTCATTTGAATCGAAGTTTACATTGTTCAAAGAATTTTGTAGAGACCGGAACAAATGGTAATCGGATGGTGCCAGATCAGGAGAGTATGGTGGGTGTGGTAGCACATCCCATCCAAGCTGTAAAAGCTTCTGGCGAGTGACCAAACTTGTGTGTGGTCTGGCATTGTCGTGATGGAATACGACACCTTTCCTATTCGCCAATTCTGGTCGCTTCTGCTTGATGGCAGCATCAAATTCATCCAGCTGACGACGATACACTTTCGAATCAATCGTCTGGTTGCTTGGTAGTAGCTCGAAAAATACGATTCCCTTCCAATCCCACCATACAGAAAGCATGATCTTCTTTTGATGAATATCTGCCTTGGATGTCGATTGAGCAGGTTCATCTTGCCTGGACCATGATCGTTTTCGCTTAACATTGTTGTAAACAATCAATTTTTCATCTCCAGTTATGATTCGCTTCAAAAATGGTTCATTTTCTTCACGTTTCAACAATGAATCGCAGATGGTAATGCGTCGAATCAAGTCAATTTCCTTTAAATTGTGTGGAACCCAAATATCGAGCTTTGAAACGAATCCAAGGCGTTTCAAATGATCGTAAACGGTCGAATTCGATAAATTTAACTTTTCAGCAATTTCGCGTGTTGTTATGCGACGGTTTGCATCCACCAGAGCCTTTATTTTCTCGTCATCAGCTTTAATTGGCCGACCTGAACGTGGTGCATCTTTCAAATCGAAATTTCCAGTAAGAAATTTCGAAAACCAATTCTGACACTGACGTTCACTCAATACATCTTCTCCGTATACGGTACACAATTTTTTTCTCGCTTGCACTGCATTTTTACCCTTTCGGTAGTAAAAAAGCAAAATATTACGAAAATGCTCACTTTGATTTTCCATGTTTGATGTGATGCCAAACAAAAATTACTTGACAGATCGCAACACAGTAAGATACTAAATGACGTCTGAAATGTCAGTTGTCAAAATATAAAACGAATTTGCCGCTTAGAGTAAGGTTAAGTATCGAGGAACGCGACTAACGACATCGCTTTGTGAAAAACGAAATTACTTTCCGAACAACCCAATAAATCTAAGTGCATACATGCACACACGTACACCTGTATACACGTATGTTCCTGTGCGAGCACATCGATGGTGCAGGCTATCCGTGTTAAATATGCCAGCAAAAGGCGGGTCATGGTGTTTAATTATACCGGAATTAGATCTCGGCAGCTTCATGGAGCACCGCGATAGCTGCGACGTTTTTGACATGCCATCCGCATGAATTGACGCCGCCAGAATTTTAAGATACTTTAAGAGACGCAGGGAGAAAAGGGAGATACGCGGGAGTCACGTTTTAACTGCCATCTCACGATACCATGGGTTCGCCTTGATCGAAACTTGGAGTCTCGGGTGACTTTAGGTACCGATGAAGCAATCAGCCATACCGCGCTATCCGCTGTTTGAGTTACTCGGGGAAGATCACCGACCGTCTTATTTCCCATGAATGAGCTCCGTGACTCTGCGAGACCCTCCGACCGTTTCGGGCCCACTTCCGATCTCGTCGCGGTAAACGGAACCATTTGACGTCGTTCCACTGCCGCAAAAGCGAAAGTTTCAAGAAGTTCCGGCACGTACTCGGGAAGCAAGCGGGTGCCCGGGGAGTAGCGATTCCCTCTTCAAAGATTCATGCAACCCCCGATCGTGTTACAGCATTCTCGCCCACATGCAACCGCGCAGTTACAAGCGCGACGCCGTAAATTATTATTGTGTTTTACCGTGGCCGCATAAATCTGCATAAAATGCCCGCGAATTTGACAGGAATTGTAAATAAGTCGCGATTTTCCTCTCCCACGCGGCCACGAGTTGCAGATCGGATACAACACGCGGATGCAAAGTTAAATTATTGTCCGTTTCGTATCAGAGCGAATCGGGGCGGACTACACAGCTGCCTACGTATCGCCGGTTCCTCGGAATCTTCCTGCTGGCGTGATTCCTGATAGGACCGTGGATAATGTCACGTACAAAGTGTACTCGCGGTCAAAATTATCGCAATCACAGGTATTACGCTGCACCAGGAATACGTAACGGTTAGCCGCAGATTGAGAATACGATGAGCAAGTTGGAACAAGTTTTGATACGTGTTGGCGACTGATAAGTGACTGATATGACAAAATCGACGAAAGAGATGTTATATTTTACGTCCTTAGAAACAACAATTATTTTTCAGAGAAAAAACGAAAGCATATACACACACAAATTGGCTTTAATAACTGTCGGTGCTTCGTCGCGGGTTTATTTTTTATTTATCCTCACGAGGGAGAGAGAGCGTCGTATTTTTCCCTCGTCGTTTTCATGACATATTAAAAAAATATGACATAGATCACTGTTTAATATCTGCTCGTTCTGCAACGCACTTTCAGTGCCTGGCAATTAAAAACGAACGCTTCCGCGACTACAATTGACTCATATTTTCCACGTACGCTTCCCCTCGTTCCTCTGTTGCCGGAAGATTACCGTTTCGTTTCGAAAACATACAGTATCCGGATCGGGTTTGCAGCCAGCCATCCAACTTCCGCGCACGTTCGTCTTCCTATCGCTTTTATTTCGCGATTTAATTCTCCGGGAGCATGCATCATCGCGGATACCGCGATGCGCCGATCGATCTACGCGCACGGTAGATCTCCTATCGACGAAAACTAATAACGTTCCGCAAATACCGTCTGGTTTTCACGGATCGCCTTCGTTTTCCATCGGTCTCTCGACGTATCGCAATCCAGATTACCTTGCATATTGTTGTTCTGCTTCACTTTCTTTCTCTCCCATTTTCCGTCCCTCTCTCTTAGTCTGTATATTTCTCTCTCTCGTTTTCTCTCTTAAGGGTGAGGATAACGTGACGTAATTAAAGTTCACCCCGTCGATGATGCGAGAGATCCTGGATCAGGGGCATATCCCGCTGTTTACAATTTAGCGCTGTTTTCCGCACGGTGATATTTGAAATCGAGAAGAACAAAAGGCGAGGGAAGCACGTCGGACTCTCCTCGAGTGGCCTCCTACATACACGGGTCCAGCCCGGCGGCATCATGTCCTCGAGCGCGCGAGTGTCCGCGCCAGAATTAAATTCCGTCGTGTGTGGAAGTGGATCTCTCCAGCCATCCACGCGATACTTAACAAACGAAAAGGAAATGACCTGCAATCCCGCATGACAGTCGAGAATTCCGGACGGACGGACGGAATGCGAAGGGATGCAAGTGGCAAATCCTGCAGTGGCGCGTTTGGAACGGCGTCGAAATCATCATCTTGATACAGGGGGAGCCGACCGTTGAATCGTCGAATCAGACGTCGATCGGAAATCGAAAATCTTCCCTCACAGGAAGACGGCGATTTTTGTCGGGACTGCTCGTTACGTAATTGATGCCTTTGTTGGCTCGACGAAAGCCGCTAGAGTCGCATCGGCTCCGCGTAAAAGCGAGATCGTTGTGTTGGCGCGAGTTTAATGAGAATTTTAACGACTGAACGGACAGCGGCAGCAGGGAAAAAAGGTGCGGGCAAGCAAGGAAGAGCAACGGATGTAAACGGATAACGGACGAGCGGTCGTGTGATACGCGCGACACAAAACGAAGCTAATCGACTACACGTTTCTCGTGTAACACAGTTCCGCGGGCCGCCGGTCGCGCGGCGTCGCGTTACGGCGAACGAAAAACGAGAGCGTTTTCGGCTGGATATGCGGAACACGTGGCCGTGAAATCCGTAATATGCCAACGCCGTGGGCTTCTTACCGGGTTGCATGATTGATCCGTCCGGGCTCCTTCGAAGGCGTGCAGAGCGATTTCGACCTGGCACGATTCCCATCTCCGATCGCTCCTCGGGTTACGTCTATGGAATTCAGCCGGAATCCCGGTGGCCGTATCGCAACACGCGGTCAATTTGTATGGCCGTGCATACGTACGTACGTGGGGCATGTAATACACGGTATAATACACGCGACGAATCCGTGCTATCAGAAAATGCCCAGGGCTACAGGACACGTCCGCCTGTCTGTGCGTACGTGTGTGTGTGGGGGGTAGATGCCCCTGTGTGCCGTGTGTTCCTGTCATGCACACGTAGCAGCGCCTACCAGCCGTTTCTCCCGCGTATGGAAATGGAACCGGGAATTATGTAGAACAGATCGATAATCGTAATTGCTATTGATTAATTCTACGTGAGACTCCACACGGGCGAACGCCCAGCAATTGCTTGTTCGCGCTACCATTCCGAATAATTGACCGCCTCTGAAAAAGCCAAACCCGCTGCACAACGCTGTGCATCGCTTAATTGCGTGCGTAGTTATGGGTTTCTCGAAATTCCCGTGACAGAAGATTGTTGTAATTAATGACATTGAGTCAGTCAAAATGTTCGATTTTTGCATCAAAGTGTACTTTATTGCATTCAGTAGAAACGAATTATTCATTCATTGATTGGACATTGTCTATGATACAGACATTGTTGCCTATATTACCTCTTTGTGACGTTTTGAAAATTGAAAATTGAACTTTTTGACTGACCCAATAGAATTAAACAGAAAACCATTTACACACAACATAATTTGCCGTTGCAGTGGTTCTCTTTAATTTTAACGTACTCCTTTACTTAAAATTACGCCGACTCGACGGTAGACCGAAAGCTTGGCGGGATTCGCGGTAAGCCGCTGCGAACGGAATCTCTTGTTACGCAAATGAAGACGTCCGCTTGCTCAACGGTAATGCGACACGCGGGAAACGCCAATAGAACGACGCAAAAGATGCCAGTGAAAGACGAAGGTAGTCACGTTCACGAAAACTTAGCGCGCATCGTAAATTATCGCCGCGGAATTTTATCGCCGACAAATTCGTTGGCGAGAGCATGCTTCACGTTCGCCACACGTCCACGGGATACGGTATACTTTATGTTCCCATATTTCGCGCGTTAGAGAACAGGTAGGAATCGTTATCGCGTGGCCGCGCGTTTACACGCTCGGAACCGCTCGTGCAACCGCCTCGCGAGTTATCTCGCGCGGATGCCGACACGCGCGCGTCCGTGCGCTGCTTGCGCACCCTCGCACGCACGTGCACGTCGCGCGTGCGGTGCACGGGGAGGCGCAGAAAGGAAGGGTTGCAAAGTCAGGCCGCGCGCATACATGCACGCGAAATCCCAAGGCGACGCTCTCGCCCTCCCCGTCTCCTCCCTCTACTGCTATCCCCTTCGGCATTATCGTCGGCTAAATCCCGTTTATACATCGGCGTTTATCCCGGCTAAAATCCGCTTAGGCCGACGCGTACGACGTCTACAGCCGGAAATCCTAGGGAGGCGTGGCGCGCTGCGAATGAAGCTTCGACTTTTTGTCCCAGCAAAAGGCACGCCGAGGCGTGTAATCGCTCTCGATTTTATATTTTATCGGGAAAAGTGGGGAACCGTGGATTAACTGCTCCATTGTGTCGTACGAAAATTTCAGTTGGAACAACCTGACATTTATGCCACCACTCACTAATGTTGGGAGTAATATAGATTTGTATAAAACGGATGCACTCTGCCTGTCAGATTAACACATGAAAGCTACGTTACAGTGTTAATTTATAGCATTATCGCGTTTCATGATTGTTTTCCATTCTATAATTGACGCTGCAACCTCTAGGTTTCAATCTTCCTCGTGATTAGCGAGTGCATCTAGTAAACTTGTAATTACTGTATAATACGTGACTTCATCACCGTACACACAATCATGGAACGGGCCTAACGGGGATCCGCCAGCAGTTGAACGAGAATTAGCTTGTTTGGAGATGGTTAACGGCAGCGGAATGAATTGTAAACTGCACTAAGCGCGCGAGCAACGTGCGTTTATTTAAACGTCGGGCAAATTATGCAAATTATGCAGTCGCGGTCGTACAGAATTGTTCGGACATCCTTCGCGCGGGTGATGTCCAGAGTGGGATTGCGATTTATTTCCCCCGCGGATATTCTCGCGCGTTGCTCGATCCGCCAATTCGATTTTCGTCGGCCGCAATTGGTACGCGTCGTTGCATGCCCCGTTATTTGTTTCCGCGAGCTCGATGAATTTTTCGTCTCGTAACGTTAACATGGCGAAACGCAGGAGATTTTAGCTAATATAAACGAAATCAGACACACGTTTCTATGCACGGAAGAAATATTAAATCATGATAAAAAAAGCCGACGGTTTTAATATTTATTAAACCGACGTCGTAAATGGAAGAATTACAATAGCTCTTTTTGAGGAGGAAAACTCGCGAGTTAATGGTAAGCGTTATACGAGCAGAGAGACCGTAATTAAGTGTGCTCACCGGCAGCCCGACAACTAAGAATCCGCTGTTCGCCGTCTATCGCTCATCCAACTAAAAACTCTCTTAAAAGTGACGAGGAAGAAACCGCGTTTACCCGCGAAAAGAAATTTCCATCAGGGGCATTACTATGGATATCGCGAGGTGTAAAGTTCGTTCATTCCTGCACTCTCGCTCTCGACCACTCTTCCCTTATGCCTTTGTGCGAATATTGCCGTGTACTTCCCTCTTATTATGGCGCGTAGCGGGATAAAGGGGTTGCGTGGTCGCTTAAGAGGATGGAAGGCATTTACGTCGCGAAACTACTTTACGGGATTGCGGGGAAGATCTCTCGCGCGTTTGGATCGACATAGATCACCCGATAAATGTATGGCGCATCTGTATATGTCACGGTGGTTGTATTTAACACGAGAGAGAAGCCACAAAAGGAAGTCACGTGATGTGTTCGATTACACGTTCGTATAATAATCGTTCGTTAGAAAAGACAATGCTAAAAGAATTTTAAAACATACCCACTACTTACATCAAGAATGATTTAATTTGTTTAATCAGGGAGGCTTTTCAGCCTTCCTGAATACGCTCAACAGAGTTGCTGGTCCGGCATTTAAATAAAACGAAGAAAGTTTTCTCTTTCTATGCAATCAGAGCTTTCTCTGTCGCGCATGCATAATTAAATCGTGCGTTTAATTAGAAAGATTGTGGGATTTATCGTTGCCGTTCTATGCGACTAGAATACCTCGTTATTCACCCTGAAGTATCTCACGTAGGAATGGTTACCGCGGAACGTTAAATATCGTTCGGTAATTTTGCGTGACCTCCGAATCTTCAGATCTGCCGCAGATCTTGCAGATGAAACGTCATTCGAAGGGACCGATTCGATATGCGCGCTATAAAACGTATATCTTATCGCGTTTGATGATTCCCACGCTATCACACTTTACGATTTTCTCCAGGTGACGGTAATGTCAGCTTCGAGGAATTCGTCGAGATAGTCAGCAACATCGGCGCAAGCACGGCTGCTGCCTCGGATCAGCATCAGGAAGAGCAAGAATTGCGGGACGCTTTTCGGGTGAGTGACTTAAGAGAACGCAATCTCGCGTGGTTTGTTTCATTTGAATCTCCGGATAGTCAGCAGCTCCTTCGTCCGAGATTGGTCCGGATGCGGACCTTAAATAAAATAAATTCCAACAGCGACCTTTTACGTAAGCGAAGCGCACCAGCATCGACCGTGGCATATCTCTCGCGGATCGGGCAATTTTCGATCGGATTACTGGGATCGTTTTCAGTCAACTTCCACGATGGAGGCGAGAGGATTTGCCCCAACATTCTTAAACGAGGAAAGAGAGAGATCGGAGCCGATCCCTTTCGACCTGCGAGCCAAGACACCCAACTTGCAAACCACGCTCTGGCGATTCCTTAAAGTATGACGCTGCTCATAGAATGCGAAACTTCGTAATGTGACCGCGACGTACACTGTAAAGACTCGGGTGTTCTATGCATATTTTACGCATTAAGTTAATAAGTTTTCCGCTGATGCCTCACGGCTGAATGGCGGTTAGGATCGCCGTCATTTAATTAACACTGTCCCACAGTTTCTTTCACGCAGCTGTCGACAGCTTCTATTGTTGACGTTTCTTTTATCTTGCACGCTGCGATATCGCGGTGACAATAATGCAGTCTTATTAGCATTTTTATTAGTGGCTCATTTGCATCTATAAACAGCATCTCCTTCGCAGTTTCGCAGGAAACACGGTTTACAAGAATGGCTTGTCGAGATTGTATTTGCGGAGATCATGAAATAGGAATCGGCAGGGTCTAAAACATTAAAGCTCAATGGTCCTCGGAGAGTGCAGTCTTCGATCCCTTCATAATAAATTCCAATCCCGCGTCGCTTGTCCCCTCGTCAAAATTTCCGGCACGTTTACCACGTTTTATCACAAATGTGAAAAATGTATAGAGCTCGATGACACCGAGCGCAATAACCGCGGATAGTATTTATGTATAATAATAAGGGTTGCTTAAAATGCCACGTGGAAAGATGCGAGGCGCGGAATAAAAGAGATCTTTACCTAGTGCCTCTTCTTTCCACGCAGCGAGAAACGAGAATGCCATGAGAACGCCATGAAATACATACGCTGTTGTATATGTAAGCGGCTCGATAAATGGCTTGAGTAGAAATTGCATATATATTTGCGCTGCTTCAAGCGAAATTGCATGCAGACTGCGAGCAGCCTTAAGGAATTTTTCTCTTTTTCTTAAAAAAAACGCGATATAAGAAGTAGCAGATTTTTAAATCCATTTTACTGTGTATTACGCTCTTCACTGCTGATATTTAACTTTGGATCATGTATCTTGATACAAAAATAGACAAAATTGATTTTCTCTTTACCGGAAAGTCGTGTGCGAAATATGTTCTTGAGAAATGCGACGGTTGACAGATTTCCGGCTTATTTTATCAGACATCCAGATGGTGGTCGCACGCAGTAAAAACATTGTATCGCGATTATACGCTGACTTTATGAGCGCAAAACGGGAGATAAAAGAATCATAAAACTTTGCGTTTTCCTACACTTGTTGTCAGCGAAGATTTTCCTGTATGAATAATGCATCTGCCCGTCATGCGCGTATCTCTCGCTTTACGTCAAACTACGGATGAAACAGGATCAGTGCGAAATACTCTGTGCTTAATACAGCTTCCCGGGCTGTCGACAGAAAGATGCGTTTGCAGTCCGTCAGATAAAATATTGATTGCAACTGTAATCGATCGCGTGAAATACGTGAGCCTCCTTAGATGGACTTGTACGTGATCCTGGTACGTGATTCGACTTGAAACAGTATCTGCGTAGACGCGGACTGCGAAACTGCGAAACGAGTAGACACGTGCGTGCAAGAAAAGATGTACATCTAGAGAACGGGATTTACGAAAAGTTTTCAGAAAGATCTGGGATGAAGAAAATAAATCTACGGAGGAAAAGTGCCGCGCGAGATAAATTCGTAAAGATATACGCGAATGGATCCTTGTCGAAAATGGAAAGAGGAGGATAACCGGGTGGCGGAGGACACGCAGTGTCGGCTTCTCCAGGAGTGCGCTGAGTCCGTGCGATTGAACGTTTCTACTACAAGTATACCGATATTCGTTCAGGCCAGTCGATCAGCAGGTCACCCATCCGGTGGTTCCTATCCGGCCGCGAAAGAGGTGCGACACTTGATTTTACGGAGTCACGGATCTAATTCTCCCGCTCTGACCTCGATTTCCAGTAAGACAAGCATGTTTCGGCATTCTGAGCGAATCGAAAATCCCCGGGAGAACGTCGGAACAGTCGTATAAGTGTCGTAAATCGTGTAACAAGCACAGTCGAGCGCGATCCATGGTCCGGGAACTCACTTTGCACACCGAGTTTTCGTTTTTTTCTTCTTCTTCTTCTTCTTCTTCAGCTTGAACACGTCGCGGATTTTACGTTTCAATCTACGCGGCAGATCTTAAGGCGGACCTTCATCAGATTTTCGATTAAATTCGTCTCGGTTTTACGTTTTTGCACGAGCGGAAAAGGCGCCGAGACACTTCCGGGTGAATTTTTCATTCGGGCGTGTGCTGGTTCCCGACATAATCTGGGGAAACTTCGGATTCTTGACGCACCCTGATTTTCGGCAAACTGGGAGAGGACGGCAGCAGAAAGTGACGCCGATAAGGCAGCCTAATTTGCTCATCTTCTCGAGTGGGAGCGATTATAATAATTCCATTAAGTCACTAAATCTCGGAAGGCTTATTAAGATTGAGCAGCCAAGAGTGGCGACGAAGCGACGAACGTCAGCTGATCTCGATTATTACTCATCGAGCTTCTTGTCGCACGTGAATGGGGATTCTATACGCTCGGCGAAGTCACGTCGCTGGAGTTCGCGGTATTCGCAAGATTTACTTTAGATTCTTCTACGGTCGTTACATCCTTTTATTCCTTCCCGTGGGAGGAATTCCCACCTACACGTTCAGGAGAACAAGGCAGGTTTTTTCGGGGAAGCAAAAAGGAGAAAAAGAAGGAAAGCCAGAAGAAGAAAACTTTTGTCTCCGGCAGTTCGCACGTGATGCAATCATGAGGATAGATCAAACCGACACGATTATACCACTTTTTGGAATCCACCGATCCCTCTTCGAGTTTTATCTTGATTAGAGATGTACCGCACCTCCACGCAATCGCTTTCGGGAATAAATGAGTTCCCCGTGCTGCTTAGGTAACCGATATAATTCGCTTGCCATGATTCATCAATCAGGGAAAGTTAAGAGGTTCTACTTCCGTTAGTGATATTTAATTGAAATCGCATCTTGATTCAATTTAATGGTTAATAAACAATTAATTCTTATTTAAATCGATTATTAATCATTAGATTAAATAATCATTAATCTAAAATATAAAAATTATCTTTATTTTATAATAATTATAAAATTATATAAAATCTGATACATTAATATTAAATTAACAATCATATACGTTATTGGTGATAATTAGGATTTTAAACATTTATATAATCAGATTCATAATATTTTATATAATTTAATATCCTATTTATTTAATTGTATATAAAAATTAATGTTTATTAATATCATTAAATATTAATTTACATTAATTATCTTCTTTAAATATAAGTTATTATACATTAAAATATCAATTAATATTAAATAAGAATTTAATTATTTTATTTTTGATTAATTAGTTATTATATATATATAAATAATTATATATTATTAGAGTCTGCTTCTCACGATTTGCCGTGTTTCTCAATCGGGTACACAATACTCTGTAGTTAAAAAAAAAAGATTTACAATTTAGTGGCGTACAAAATATTAAATTATACGATACAATAAACTAAATTTACGTACGTTTCTTGTTAAATTAAATCGCGGACGCCGAATATCCGAGAACAGCTTTATGCGTTCGCTCACGCATTTAAAATCCGATCGTCGTGTTGGGATTTCGCGAGTTTTCGCAGTCGCGCCGCTTAATACCACGCCTTCGTGGCTCCGGCTTATTTTGACTGACAATGAAAGAATCACGCGATAGAACAGCCTGATTGCATCTGTAACTTTTGTCCTAGAAATACACCGAAAGATTGGACCTAAGTGGCTCAAAACCTGAATTCGAGCGGCGAAGCCGAAGCAAAGTAACAGCGGTCGGAATATGGAACAGTAACGTTTTAATGCAACGCGCTCGCTGCATAAGGTCTGTTTTTCTTCCGTTAACCGATTGTTCCCATTCAAGAGCACACTTTGGTTGACTAAATACTCCTCGGATTGATTCGCGACGAAGAAAATGAATAGGTCAAACCGCGTTGACTTTAGTAAGTAAATATGACGGCGGTCGGGGCGACTTAATTAATCCACTTTCTACTAATCTCCTCTATCCGTGTTTGCCTTTAAGAGACGCGCTCGTAGGACAGGGGGGATGATGAAACCGACGGATGACCGGTTGGGAGTTCTTCTTCTCGTCAAACTTGCACACGCTGTACGTAACTCAATACGCGTGGGGCGAGACGAGCCGCGCCAATTTCCCTCTTGGATCACCTCCTTTTAGCGCGCGCGCACATTTCGTCTCGGGCGATGCTGCAACTCCTCCGCGAATATATCTCAGAGCTTTCCCGTTGCTCTCGGTAAAAGGCAGCCGTGTCCGAGTGCGCCGAAAGTGCAGGTTTCGCGTAAAAGCGCCGGGCCCTCCATTAACCGAGAGCCGGATGCTGCGAAACATTCGCAACACGTCTCGTTACTGTTGCCGGCGCGTCTTCTCGATCTCCTCCTCACCTCCGCCGCTATTCTCCGCCGGAAGACGGACGTCGCTTGACGAAGGGCGGAGTTTTGTTCGACAAATTCCCGGCCGGCATTCATGTTCCATTCACTGCGCTTATTCTCATCCCGGTCACATTTTTCCGTCCCGCCGTCCCCGTCGTCGCGCCGACGACGTCCTCTCGACATCCCTGAGACGGGGTGAAAGCGTGTCTCGTCCAGTTACAAGACTTGCCCTCGTTTCTGCGACAAAGGCAAACTCTTGATCTCGTTGTGTGTCCTTTCATTGGATTCCTCGTCGGATTCTTCATCAGATTCTTCGCCACTTTATTGTTCAATCTTTTGCTATATTAACATTCACACCCATACACCTCGTACACACAGACGTACTTACACACGTTTCCGTGCAGCTAATATTAATTTTTTGCAATTGTCGAAATTCCTCTTGTTCCCTTATCCTCACTTACCTTTGTCGATCGTACTCGTCTCTAAAGGTGGATATATATGAACGAACGAACGAACAACGAACGAGCAGCAAACGCGGGAATTTATTTAAAACTTTCTCTGTAATGCCTCATGGCAAATTGAACCGAACGTGAATCGAACGCTAACGAATATTCTGCTCGCATCCGTTATGCGTATCTTTCAAACTTTAACAGTAAATGTTTTTATCAAAGCTTCTTTTCTTTCAGACGCGTGCATGCATTTACATATATAAAACGCTATTGCGTTACTACATAAAATAATTAGCGAAATTGATTTACCTGACAGAACTGATTTTTTCTTCTGCTCGTTTCAGTTTGCAAGGTAGAGTAAAATTGTACTTTCGTCCGAAAGAATGACCGAAAATGGTGCGTAGCTGGAAAGAAACGACGCTTGCCGAGTTAGATGCTCGCGTCAAGATCTCATAAAATCTAATATCCAAATAACGTATTGTTCATAATCTAAACGAAATTTATCTTATATCGAGGCCCCATGATTTCCACGAGAGCTTTCCATTTCGGGGGAACACATCAATCGTAAGTGCCGGCACGCAATGATTCTCTCGATCACTTCGGGGATAGCGCGTTTCGCAAAAATTGCGAATAAAACGATAAAACGTTTTCCATAACTGGGACCGGGTCGAGTGTACAAGATAAAAGCGTGGAGAATGTACGCGTGCAGCGGAATGATCCAAAAAATCGCAACAATTCCCTTTGGTAACAAAAGGGAGCAAACAATGCACCGACGAATGCGTAAGCGAATACGAAGCCTGTAAGATAAAGAGAACGAGGCAAACGAATGCAGCCACAGGCAAATGCAAACGTGCAAAAACAAATAATGGCAATCGAGCGCGTCGCCGCAGGGAGGGCCGAAGAGAGAGTGCAAAAGAGTAAGGGAGCAAGAGGGTTGCCGGAAGATACGTATATAGTAACTGCTTGACCATCGTGACCATCGAAACGTCAGTGAAGAAAGCACCGAGGCTAACGTGTACAAATTTTTTCCCCCCCAACATCGACCGAACGTACGTGTATTTCGGGATTTCCACAATCGTGATGCGAATAACACGAAAAGTGGAGCAACCACTCGACGACTTTGACAGGTGCCATAATTCATGCTTTAAAACGTCATGAATTATGGCGCGAACACGGATACTGATGTTCCTCGACGAAGACTCCAAGCTTAACGTAAAGCGACTTTTAAAACGAAGTTAAGAGAAATAAAGAATACTTGGGGGAGAATTTGACGACGGTGAGGTGCTGCGCGAGCAGTTTTGCATTGAATTTTACTTCCGCGAAAGATGTAAGGAAGTCCCTGGTATACATTAGCATATTAATGAATGGCTAATTGCGTAACCGTACTTCTGCGGCCCTTATCAAGCAAGACGGATGTTTCCAAGGTAAAGAGAATGATTTACTTCCGCGTGATCCTCCGATTTGTCCGTCTAGAACAAAACTGTAATGACAATAACAAGAAGTTCACTCGCAGCATCGAGATATGCTATTCGGGTCCATAAATCCGTACGAATGTTTCATGATATGCATGCCCTGCAATGCACATTATTTTATAAGCAGAATCGTATAACATTTATTGCATTCTTGTGCCCCCGGACAGATATCGATTTCCGTCGCAAAACGAGAAAATATATCTTTACAAAAAGTCATAGAAAGATAGGACCATTTTCCAACTCTTCCAATGGATGACAAAATTTATAATAATAATCAAAATTAATCTACAATTAAATATAATTATAATCGATCAATTTTAGCGATTAAATTAATAGATATCGGAGATTTCCTAAGATTGCACCACACTAAAATTGATGTAGTGCAGACAAATCTTAATGTTGGCCATACCGAACGATCGAATAGTCACCGGGCTAAATGATTTACTAATTGCTGTAACGATCGTCCGATTGCAATTTCCTTCGGCCGACACCGGCGCATTAGGGAAACGTGACCGTGACGGCCGTTCCAGGACTGTGATGAGAACGACGACGAGACATCAGTTAGCACGATTCTACCTTGGCGACGACATTTTTCCAATCTTCTATTTCCCATTTCCTTGGCAGGCCGACACTTTCTCCCCTGACTTTCGACGGAAACGGTGCCACTCTGGTGATTTCCACGGCGAGAAAATGTGACAAATACCTGCCTATCTACTCTGTTACCTTTGCGCCTTGCCGCGAAAATGTGTCTCATCATTTAGCTCTCACGTTATCTCAATACGCGTATAAAAATAATGACATCGTGTAGAGATAAACTCGTGAAACGGTTCTTCGATCTTTCATTGATCTTTATGCGAAACGTGCGGATGAGATGCGCGTTCTGAAATTTACAATCGGCAAAATAGAGAGATCTAATCTACATATTTTAGATTCCATGCGTGTAAAATATATCGATGAAATCATACTGAAATACATTTTAAATGTGAATAAGAGAAGGAATAAAATTTTTTACGAGTCTGCATTTTGTGATAGTTGCTCTGTGAAATTGATCCTACTGAATTGCACGCTGAAAACCAGTAATTTCGCTGTGTTTAGAGTAAGCTACTTGATTTTACAAAGGGATACAGGACGTGTACCACTCGGCGTATCACAGATATCGGGCGAACAAGAGGATTGGACGATGCATCCTAAGCTATTGCCGCACTTGCAATAACTTCTCGTTAATATAACTGCAACAAACTGGGCGAAACAAGCTGGCGATGCGAATGCGAGTTAGCAATACCGTGCACGACAATATATCGCTTGCAATGCCGTGTCTCTGCGCACTTCCACGTTAAAACACGTCAAAACACTTCTTTGTAAAACAGTTTAATGAAAATGAAGAATTAACGATCGTCCCTCGAATGTGACGTTTTCGACGATGTTCTTCGCCAATAGCTGCAATGGACACATTGAAGTATCATTGAACAGGGTGCTGCCGCTACTGGCAACCTGAGTGATCGCGTTGGTACCAGACGTAAACGTCCCGAAAAGAGCAATTGCCTGATGCAGTATCAATCCCAGTTCCATTTCAGGGAGGATCCCGCACAACTCGATTCGCGCGTCTGTTTGCTTCGATTTCGTACAAATTGCGCTACTAGAATGATTCATCGTGTGTGTATGTGTGCGATAAACAATAAGAAAGAGTGATTCCCTCTTCGCCTCCTCCTGAGAATTTTTAGCCGCAGAAAGTCGGCATCGCCCGTCAGAACGCTCCCGCTTACTAATGAGCGGAAATAAAAGCGAGGAGGCGAAACGTCTTCGCGAACGCCAAGCCTCGCCTCGAAAAGAGGAATATTTTTCGTAGGAAAAAAATAATATTTGATGAATTTTTCCCCTCGGGACGCGCTACGTGATCGCGGTGGGGATTCAGCGGCGGAATCATGTAATAACAAACGCTGCGTGGGAAAACATCGATTCCTCCCGCGTTGTATTCGCGATTATTCGAATTAAAGATTTCTGGAAAATTAATATATACATAAAATGAATCGTTTCCGGTATGAACAGCGATGTGACGGAAATTTTGCAACGTTACGATTTAGATATAATTCGTAAAAATATTTTATACGCACGCAAATTGAAAAAAAGCGCAACAACTCGCAACGGTTCAGATTTAATCAAGATTTTCTGTTTACTTGTTGCACAGGTATTCGACAAACATAATCGTGGATATATCACTGCGTCGGATCTCCGAGCGGTGCTGCAATGCTTGGGAGAGGATCTTTCTGAAGAGGAAAGTGAGTATTAAATATTAATGTATTTACACCAATCGCCTGTTGCGATGAACGTGATGTGATTATGCGGATATATACTGTGCGCCGATGTTCTCCTTCTGAAATATTTCCGATGGGAGAAACTTTGGCAATAAAAGATAAAGTAGATTATTTCCGCCTAAACGAGTAAAACATTTAAGGGTACGATTGATTTTCAGAAGGCGTATCTCGTAACAAGATTGAGTATTATTTTAATGAATTTTGGTAAGAGTTTATTATTTATTCGTATAAAATGATTCTTGTTCGCGTTACGCGTATATGCGTTTTCTCTCTATGAATGCGTTACCATTAAATTTGAATAAATGCACAACGATAATGATTTTATTTGAATATCTGTCCCACATATTTCGCTTTAGCGACATATCAGCTTTAAAGAATAGTATTGATGTTGCAGCAACAATCGCCGATCGTTGATAAAATATCTATGGAAATAGCATGAATCTGCAAGTACAATCTTCAGTAAACTAATGCGATTTCGTAGTTTTACAGAACCAAACGAATTTAAATTATTTCTAGGACCCGAAACAAACGGACTTGCTAACTAATAGCGCAACTACTTCGAAGGATTAAAATTGATAGTCCATTTTATAAGGGTTCGCTTTATCGAAAATTAATCGGATTGCGACTTTGTCAGATTAAATTAAACGATACCACGTCGTTCCTCGTACAAAGAATATTTCAATAATTTTTCATGAAAAACGTGCTATATATATTTACTATACACTTCTCGGATATTAGAATATTATTTACACATTTAGCCCTTGTTTTTTCGGAGGCCGACATAGTCGAAATTCCTTGATTCCATTTATTGACACACATTTTTCTCGCCAAATCCACACTTGCGCCTTTAATAGCACTTCGCGAATATTTTCCCGAAATCTTGACGAAGAAACTTAATTTCTCCATTTATGATAATAGTTAAAATAGTCAAATTAACATTATATCAATTTCATACTATTAATACTCTTATTATCTAAAAATAAATACTTTGAAAAAATAAGAAGATAGACACATTTAGTATCAAACTTTGAACATCCTTATATAATGGCAATTCGACAAATAAATGAAGATGATGATTAAATTGTTGTTATTTTAGAGGCACTAGATATCTTGCGGGCATTGCTTGTTCAAAAATCTTTTTATTCCTAAAAGTTCCGCTACAAACTTCCATCGTTTTTAATTAAAAAATGAGATAGCAGTACACTATCGGATCACCCGCATTTATATTTTTATGTAATACGCAATATTCGCATTATTATTCAAACAAATGTCGGGCGATCTTAATTGCTTTCCTCCGAGGTGCGAAAAAACCCGCATAAAAGTATATTTTTAAAAAATAATTGGCTTTTTGTGATAAAGCGCCCACGTAAACAAGCAGTTAAAAATTAATCTCCCTAAAGAAATGCAGTTTGCTCCTTGTGCAACGATAATTGCACTTAGTTAATTACATTTCCGTAGAAACGAATGAGAAACAAGAAATATAGAAAAAAAACGATTAACGTGTCTATTAAATGAAAATTGAGATTTTAACATTATGATGTCTGTTACATTGCAAAGGATGTTGACACTATATTAAAATGCTAATTTTAAGCGTTTTTCACATGTATTGAAAGATTACATTGTATGTAGTAAATGCTTAGGATAATAAGAGAGGAAAAGAATATAAAACAGACGATTTATACCAATATTATAAAATATTATTTAGTAGAACGTAGCATATGTTTGTGAAATTTTGTTTACATTAGTTGATAATTGATTTGATAATCTCGGACGGCCGGACGATCAACAGAAGTTTCTTGATTGGCCGCAATCAGTTTAAAGCTAAATCACGAAGTTCACCGAACAATCGTCGTAATTTGTAGAATTATAGTTTATAAACTATGTTACGATTTGCTATATTACACATGTTACGTTACATATTACTGTCGAATAATTACATTGGAATAATTACATTGGAATTACACGGACAGATATCATTTTTAAATATAAAACCCGCGATAATGTTGATAAGAGAGATTGCTTATAATAAGTAATTAAATTATTTATTGATAAAAATAAATTTTGGAAATTTCGAAAAAGCATTTCGAGAGAAGTCTTCGAATACCATCGTTGTACCGTAATGCCGTCTTCATTCCTTTTCGTAGCGATAAATTCTAGTGGAAATAATGCGGGTATATCGGCAATATCTTTCTCGGCATCAGGTTTCCAGCACGCGTGATACGAATTTATCCCTGCTGAATGCACGCGGCAAAAATATATTAGCTAAATTACTGCGGGTAAGAGTTTATGCGCCCCTTCGTGCCAGAAACTATGATAAGAATATTCGTTTACATTCCCATTAAATTTATCATGCTTTTTAGAAATTGCACTTAAAATATCGTACAATATGTTGATACGATAGTATAATTTTTCATTCAATTTCAATTATTGGCGACAGTAATATGCGACATCTGGATCAATGAAATATCCATCTCGATACAAGTTTTCAAATTAGATTAGATCATTTTTATGTAATTGTAGCAACAAATCATTTGGTTCAATAATTCCGCGGAAAAAACGGAGAAGCGCGATGTAAGCTGCTTTCGTTTTGCTTTCAGTCGAGGATATGATTAAGGAAGTGGACGTGGACGGGGATGGCCGAATCGATTTCTATGGTAAGATTCCTTTTGTTTCGTATCACTATGGAACGGTTTCGCAAAAACCTAGAAAACGCAGGATAAGCTGGAATGAAAGAGATTTCAATTCCTGTTCCCGAGTACGCTTCATCCTTAAGATGATCGATAGACTCATACTTGAAACAGAGAGAGCATGTAATTCTTGCGAGAAATATGAAAGCTATATTTAAAAGATATTCTAGAGAAACTCATATCTATATTATTTCCTTGCTAGTATATCAATGCAAGATGATTAATACCTGACATTAAATTAAGATAAATACGTATTAAAATACGTAAATAAAAATTAATACGTATGACATTGAATCTGTCTTCGTTAGGAGGGATCTCAAAAAATTGTACGCTGTTAATTGTTGTTTTCAACTTTTCGTAATTTCAGAATTTGTTCATGCCCTCGGCGAGCCGGGCATCGACGAAGACGAAGAAGACGACGAAGACGATCTGCAATCTCCGCTCTTCTAAGATCGCGTTTACTCTCATCTCTTTGTTAGATAAGCCAGATCGATACGAGCAGGGCGAAAACGATGTGCGATCGCAATTTCGTGAATTATCCTTTCTCTCGCGTTTGCAATTCGAATTGCGTGCGATTGCACTTGACAAACGGGACGAGGCTCAACTTTAACTTCGACGACCCGTCTGCGTTTCATTAGTTCTCACTCTTCTTCTCAGATTTCGAATCGATTTTAACGCTGGAACGCGAACGTCTCGCTATGCGCATTGTGAATAGAATAAAAAAAAGATCTGCACCGAGCTACACCACCATCCGCAAATGATCGCGAGTACAGCACAAATTTGCATTCTTGATATATGCTAAAGGAGTCATATACGCGATTAGTCCGCTCGATCGGAGGATTCGCGATAAATCAGTCACGGAGTTCATAGATCGCGAGATCGTTTATGTGATAAGGCCGTCAGCCGCCTGCTGATAAATGTGCAACACGACTCTTACAGATGAAACTTCAGTAATAATGAAAATAACTCCACACGAATGTCAACACCACGCAACTTTAAAGCTAAACTCGTCGAACACCAGATTCGTTGGGAAAAAAAAAGGAAAAGACAGGTCGATCTCGCACTACTAGATCAAGTGATAACTCAGGCTGCAGCGTGATTCGAACGAGTGCGAAAATGAAATACGAGAATCGCGAGGAACGTTTTCTTGGCACGCTTAACGAGTCACTGATAACTGACCGCAGGTTAATTACGGGGCAGAGCAGTCGGCGTGACGAATCGTCGTGATTTTGCCGCGCCGGACGGCGATAAGCGTTTCTGGCGATGCGCCATGAGCTTGCTAAAACGATGGATAAATCATTCGGTCGGCTACGATGTCTCGTCTCGATGAAAGCAAAGTCTCGGATAGAGAAGCCGCATCGTGGCCGCTGATGTTACTCGCGACACAACGCGAGCGTTAAGCGCGGCCTGGCGCAGTTAATCTAGCCGAGATAAATTATTCATTTCGCACTTCGTATTCTCGAGCCTATCGCTTCGACATCAGAGGCGGCGCGGCTATCTTTGATCCGAGTCTCTCTCTCTTGGCGCCGCACTTGGGCGATCCTAAGGTGTAAGATCGACTAGATCGTAATGCATTCCGTCTCGTAAGTATGTGGACTTTTTCTCGATTTTACTCTCGTCTAACACACACTAGATATAACGTTATATTCCATCTAAAGTAATCTTTAAGAGGGACAGGCGCGCCCGCGATTCCGATCGACGGATCGGCGCCGGTGCCGCGCGTCGCGACGCCGCGATCGCCGAGCGAACGAGAAGGGAAAGGGAGGCCGGAAGATCGCTCGTCGCTCGTCTCAATACCCGATGATTTGCGTAAAATTGTCGAATCGATGGATTCCGCACGATTCTCCTGCGCACGACGACAGCCGCAATTTCAAAATCATCCGACTAAAGTCTAGATCGACTGGCGAGCGAATCTTGTGCCGGTCCTTGCTCGCTTTGCTCTCCTCGGGCCTCGTATTACGTACCTTAAACGAATATATCACTGTTACGCCAATAACAAAGCCGCACGCTGTTTCAAATATTTTAAAGGATTTAATAAATCGCTAAAAAACATCTTGCGCTGTTTAATTCCTCCACGTGTTCTGCGTTATCGTGAGGCACCCTCGGTGAATAATGCGCAGCAGTTTCTCACAACGAGGTAAGATTACGATGTTATCATTCATTACGAGGCCATAAATTGCCGTGACTTTTTGCATAATACTGATCCGCGGGATTAGCATCTGAAACTGTATTCTTTCTCGCTTTAATAAATAATTTTTCCAAGAAATATTTTTCCATTTTATGCATTCGCGCGCGTTACGCTCTTCCAAAGAATTTCAAGATAAAATTATCCAGAGATTACTATTTATCTCACCTGAAAAACATTCGATGCACTTATACAGGGTGTCCCGGGTTTTAACCGACAAACTGCGGGAGCATATTCTACTAGTGGAAATAAGAAAAAATTCTTATATCGAGTTTGCTTAGAAATGCTTTATTACAAAGTTATAAACCAATATTGAAAAGAAATATGAGATAAGTAACAACGGAACATAGTGTAGAATTTGGAAGGTCGAAGATGTTTATGTTACGTGTATTCACATGTATTCATGTTCACTATTACTATCAGAATGCCAAAAGTGTTTTCAAATGAGGAATACACTGATATTCATTTCGTGTACGGATTCTGTGACGGAAATGCACGAGCTGCCGTACGAGAGTATCAACGTAGATTTCCTAACAGGAGAGTACCAGATAGATTTAAAGCAACGAATTACTAATTCAGTTACTGAGATGCAACCAAATTTTCAGGAATGTCGTACCGTAACAAATTCTGTACTACGTCGATGTCTAGCTTGTATCGATGTGCAAGGACAACATTTTGAAATGCGTCACTAAATCATTGCGTAGATAATTTTTATTTTTGTGAAAAAATCCGTTGTTACTTATCTCATATTTCTTTTCAATATTGGTTTATAACTTTGTAATAAGGCATTTCTAAGCAAACTCGATATAAGAATTTTTTCTTATTTTCACTAGTAGAATATGCTCCCGCAGTTTGTCGGTTAAAACCCGGGACACCCTGTATATAATTAATAAAATTATAATTAATAATTTATAATTAATAAAAGGTATAAAAAGAGCATGACACTTTATATATTTTTTTTCTTAAACGTTCATTTTTATTAGCGATAAATAAACTTACATATCTTTACAGTAACAATGTCCCTTTCGTAACTCTCGGAAAATATGAGAATATCTATTCGCAAAGATTCGTATAGATCAAGACTTCCTCCTCGCTTATCGCACACACATTTTGGTTGTTACTTCCGCTTTCCCGCGTCCACGATACAACGATGAACGAATGAACGAACGAACAAATGAACGAACGAACGAGCACTTTTAAAAAACTTAGTACGACACGAACGGTACGTACGTACGTATTACCTTACACGATCATCGTCTACGTTGCGTACGGTTGTTTTACATGCGATACCTACGTACAAGTCTTAAACGTTACTTACAATCCTAACGATTAGCGAGCGTACAACAGCCGAACATGAGAGAAGAAGTAAACAACGTAAGACTGCTGCTATAAGTATCATGATCGTCTTAGCGATCAGTGCCTATCGGCTTACGGACTATTTTATCGGACGTCCTGACCGCGAGTCTTGACCGGTGTCAAGACATTTTCCTCTTGGACCATCCTCTTACGACATCCGGCTGATCCTCTCGATCGGCATTCACATGGTCCGATTACATTGCGCTTCCTTCTCGATGTAACGTCACCTATCCTCCCATGTTATTCATGTCGTCGAGCCTAAAGTATCCTACAGAATAAATCACGCAGGAATCCTTTCCATACAACGTTACGTGTGTCATTATACATCAACCTTGGTCAACGATAATTTGAATTAATTGGATTGTTCGCGCTGATCTAGATAGTACAGTAGCCTGGAAAAGATCTGCGACCGTACAGTTAATTCGAAATTACGCAAATTATGCAATCGAGACCGAGTTTTAGACATTTCTCTGGTCAGAACATTTTGGTGAATACATCTTCGACAGAGGTGCAAAAAGTTTAAGTGAATCCTCCATGCTTGAAGATGTGTCTGTCTTCTTTAGCTTTCTGTACGCAAAGATATACCCGTCTCGTTTTATCTGATTGATATTTTTTATCGATTTATCGTGCAACGATCCATCACGTTATTAAGTAAACCGCCACTGTGACCCGACTCTTGTCTACAACTCGTTCATCATCCGTCGTCATTATTTCTGGCATCGAAGCTTAGCTCATCGATCGCAGCGCGAATCGCGTCGCGGATAACTGACGTTACGGTCGTGAAGAAGAAGCGTGATTTTATTGTGTCATCGCGTCATGTGCCAGCTAAGAGGAGAGAGCCTTCGTTTTTCATCTTAAAAACATCGGAGACCACCGTCCGAATATCTGTCCGATAGATACGAGAAGCTTGTCTTCTCTAAGAAACTCTCGAATTAATCTTTTTTGCTGCAAGCTTCTCGTATTCGTCGCATCGCAGGGCGGAAAATAAAAAGTCGTCATTTTTCAGGCGTCCCCTAGTCAATTTTTTTAATGGACACGTCTTAATGGACCTCTCGGTCGTCTTTGAAAATATTCAGGCAGTCTCCAATGTCTTGACACTTTATTCGCGAGAAGCGCATGTATCTGGATATGCGTTAATCCTTTACGCATGGTGTGCGTGCGTGAATGCTTCTTTCTCTTCAAGTCAAAGTTCATGCAGGCGAGGATTCGTCAAAACCTCTGGATCGCCGAGATGAAATGATTTGATCGGCCGTTCCGAAGGTGGACCAACCGATGACGACGATGTGTCGTCGTTTCAATTCACTCACGAGATAATGTTCCGCAGATCAACGTCTTCCCGATGAACCTCCATCCGAAGAACGCATTTTTTGACCGCAAAAAATGGGTCCGTCGTCGAGTCGTGTGTCACCGAGAGGATCGAGAGTATCGTTGAAAGCGCCGTTAGAAAAGGACTCATCCGAGGAAGCTGATCGCTTGTAAAACGTTTCTGTCGAGCGCGATCGAATGATCTTTAATCTTAGAGCAGTGCCAAAAAGGCGGTCGAATATCAAATCAAACATATGTATATGCATGTAAAAAAGGTATATATATGTATATACTCGGTGTCAGTCCTTTTCCGCGGGAGCGCACGAGGTTCCGACTTCCGCGGGAAGTCCTCCTCGCCGCATGACTGCTTCGCTCGTAGCATACGTAACATTATAACATTATAACATATTTGTTTCAAGTATTAAGTCGCTATCGCTTCGGCGCGTCTCTCAAGCGTACCAAGTTACTTAACCGCATACACGTGCGGCGACAATCCGTTCTTCATGCGAACGATGTAACGCACGATCGACGTGACAGCTCAACAACATGCCGCACCGTCGGCGGTTTTGTTGTCTGTTGTTCGGTCGATCGATCGTTCATCGTACTTCCATGCGAAGCAGGCTAATCGCACGGCCAGTTGTCGATACGCTCAACTATTCACGAGCAAGCGCCTTGCTCGTCGAGAAAAGACAAAAGAGAAAACTCACGCAGTCCCTACGCGATCACTGTTTAAGTAAGCATCATTCTGTCGGCTGCACATTCTTTTCTCCTTCGGAAAACCGTCCGTGAAGCTGCGGAAAGCGACTTGCCGTATCCGAGATCGTTGACTGGATCCTAGACGTCATTTCTCACTTCGTGGCAGCTCTGACAGTCGCTCACCGCGAGCGTGTCACGCCAGCAAATCTCTCGCTCAACCGAGAATGTCTTCATCAGAATGTCTTCATCAAGGAGGCGCGCTTTACGCGCTCCAGCCACTCGCAAGACATGAGTACATCGCACGCCAAGATCTCGCGGAAGATGCATCATGTGAGCAACACGTTTGGAAACACGAGCGATCCTCAAAGTGAGTCCCTTCGCGAAGTCGTGTCTTAAATGCCACTGCCAACCATCGCTCAGTTGCCGTGCTCAGCACATTTCGAATCGTTGGCTTTGGCAGCCGCAAAGCGCAGTCGTCTTTTTCTCAGGGCGAACGTCGAAATCGGACATCTGCGACGGGGACGCGAGGATGAGATCGCGGAACGATCGGGATCCCATCTCGCGTTGGGCCCTCCTCAGAGTATGGGTTCCTCGTCGGTCTCGTTGTTCTCGTCGGCTTGCTGTGACGAGGGTGCGTTCGTCTTGGTCCTCCGGTGTCGCTTCTGTTGATTACTGGTGTTGCTGTTGCTGCTGCTGCAGGTGCTGCTTATGCTGCTGCTGGTGCTGCTGTTCGGGCTGGCGATGTTGCTGCTGTTGTTACCGCCGCAAGCCAAGTCGAAATCAGTGATTTGCCCGCAGCCAGTTATCAAGGGTCGTAGAGCTGTCCGTACGGACCAGTGTAGTCGGGGATACGAACGTTCCTGTTGCAGCAGCAGTTCTTTCCTTTTATTCTGTTTCTGCAATGGAAGGAAGAATCGATAAAGAATTGTCGGAAATTATATAGCATTATTTGAATATATTTTTTTAATAATTATATGAAAAGGCCGATATATTTACAACATACACAAAATAGCGAAGAAAATTTGGTTATTTCTTTGAACAAGTTTTATTTTGATTTCGAAGATGCACGCCGATTTTACCTCTGCTAAATGCGGCGTTCGCGATTCCTGCGCGACTGGCAGCTTCTTGCTCTCTGTGAACTGCCTCAGCGCTTTCTCCCGCACGTAGATAAACGGCCTGATAACCCTGAGATCCTCTCGGCGTATATAGTAGTGCGCCTTCATGGTCTTCAGTATGCCGCCGTGGAACACGGAAATGAGAAAACTCTCCGTGAGATCGTCCAGGTGTTGACCAAGCGCCAGCACGTTGTATCTATTTCGCTTCGCCAGGGAGTACAACTGCGTCCTGACGGATCTATCACAGAAACTACAGGTCCCGTTAGCCACGCTGGCGTCTAATACATTCTCGACGTTGGCGTTACTCGAGTCGGTCACTCGTTCTTCGTAAAAGTAGGGAACGTCCAGGGTCTTCAGGTAAGTCATCAGCTCTAGGGGATCGGAACCACTCCCGTCAATAGTAGCCGCACCGATCTCAAAGTCGATCCCCTTCGATCGGGCATAAAATCTGTACTGATGCAGAGTGTGTAAAAGGGACAGCGAGTCCTTGCCGTTCGCCGACAGACAAACCAGGACCTTGTCGTTGTCCCGAATCATGTCGAACTCCTGCATAGCCTCCACCGAAGGTTTCCAGATGTTCTTCGGCGGGCAGTGCCATTGCGTTCGCGGGAACTCGAGTCTGGAATCGCTGTCTTCAAACTTCTCCTGATCGTCGTCGTCCTCCTCTCTCAAGTCGCCCGGACATTCTTCGTCCTCCGAAAGATTGTCGCTCTGACGCGTCTGCTGTTTGCTGCCGCTCTTGGTGGACAAGCTCACCATCGATGTTGTTCGCGGTTTCCGACCGTAACTGTTGGTGGAATTGGACTCGGCGCTGCTACTGCGTTTCAGGTCCAATGAGTCGATCGATTTGTCACTCTCGTGGAAAGATAAATTTATCCCGCTATCCTGAGAGCTGACAGAGTTCACGGCTGAATAGATCTTCGGCAGGATCTTCCGGGCGTCGCCGATGTCAAGGCCGCCGCGTCCCTCCTGCGAGTCGTCGTCCACGTAATCGTCCACGTCGTTCTCCACCTCTTCGTCTTCTGTCTTCGAGCGACCACGAACTATCTGCTCGTTCTCGGATGGCTTCATTACATAAATCACCGTCTCGTCCGAGGAACACTCGCTGGACATCTTGCTCTCCTGCTGCGACAACTCACCGACCTTGCTGGTGATCTCGATAGGGCCACTCTTCTTGGAGGTGGAGAGACGCGGTGATGTTGACGAGGGAAACACGACTCTCCCGCGATCAGGCGAGCCGCATCCGTTCGAAGACACGTCCGAGGTCGAGGCGTCCGGCGAGTACCTGTGAAGCCCGTCAACGGCATTCACCATGCACCTGTTGAAAAATTCATATAAATTTAATATGTAAACCGCACAGTGATTTGTATTAATGGAATTAAAATTATTTATGAAATGAAAATTATTTTTATCATGTCGTAACTTTTCAACTTTTAATATATTTAGTAGCAATAATGAAATACCTTATCTCGGACTTCACTTCGCTCGCCATTTCCTTCGAGAATTCCATCAGGTACTCGGCGATGTCGCTGGCCGTAAACGAGTCATGCCTCAATTGATGCTTATCCTCCACGAATGTTTGATTAATCATGCTGTGCGCTCGCGAATGATGTTGTGGCGTACTCTCCGACGTGTTGGTCTCCGACAGGGCATCGTCCACCTTAGAAATGACCTCGCGGATCTCCGACTTGATCTCCGTCGCTAGTTCCTTGGTCACTTCTTTTACGTACGCGCTCAGGTCGTCTTCGGAACGCTGACAAATGTTCACAGAAATAGGTGACGATCTGCCGCCGCCTATCAGCCTCTCGGTATAATCGCTGGTCGATGAATACGACGAAGGCGGTGACGCCGGATTGTGGTTGTAGCTCAAGGAGGAAATCGAGTGACTCGGACTGGCGGAGTCCAAGTCCAGCGAATTCAGATCCGTCTGGCTGCTGCAGCTGCAGTGATGACGCCTATGCCTCGACGTGCTATTCGACGTGCTCAGTCCCAAACTGGTCAAAGTTTGCGGACTCAAAGGAAGAGGCGGGATTGGCGAGGCCGCTGATGGCGCACCGACGCGATTACTCGCAGTATTGCACTCATCAGTGGTGCTACCCAAGGAATTGCACCTCGTGCGACCAGCATTGATCGCATCAAGCTCCCTCTGCTCTTTCTGTCGAGTCTCCGTGCGGGATATCGATCCCAGCATCGAGGAGGTCACAGCCTCGCCCACTGCGAACCTGACTGGCATCGGCGAGTTTGGGCACGTGGCGGGCGATCGATGCCCTCCCAAGAGATTGCCGTGCTCGTTCTGACCCGGACTCTCCTCCTCGCTGTTGCTCGATGATGATGGTTGGTTCAGTTCCGTTGTAGCCGCCAGGGTACGCCTGACGCTACTCAGCGCTGGCAAGCTTCGGTGTCTCGGAGAACTTGCCGACATCAGCGAGTTGCCGGTTCGTGGAATGTCGCTGTTCAGCCGTCTGATGCCGTTTGCCAGACAGTTCACCAGACTGTCGTGGCAGTTGGCGGCGGCGTGCGTGTGATTGTACCTGTTCCAGGCCAGCAGCGGGTTGAACGGCACATCCTGCTTGACGTTCTGCGAGTTGCCCAGAAGGAGGTCTTGCGCCTCGCTCGGCAGCATGAACCAGCGCAGCGCTTCCATGCGCTTGCACATAAAGTTGAAACTCTTGTCGATCTGCAGCGGGTAGCGCTGTGCCATTTTGCGCGCGCGATTGAAGATGTTCCGCGCGGTTTGCAGGCAATCTCCGTAACTCTGCGGGAAGACACCGGAGCCGGAAACGCGCCGCTCCGTGGCGTTCATCTTGCCGTCCGTGTATCTGATCGAACCCAACCATTTGCGCTCCTTGAAGACGCTGTTGGTATGGTGCCGCCATTCGCCAGTGTCGGGATTCAGCACGTATTGTGGTAATAGCTTCCAACCCTCGGTGGCTACCATCTTGAGAGCTTCCAGCACGAAGGCGACTTCCGTCTCGCTCATGAAGTAGGGAAAAGACAGCCTAGCGAAGCCTGGCCTGAGTCCCTCCGCGGTGGTTTCTTCGGTGCCGTTGCGTTGTCTAAAATCAAACGGTGAGTAAGTGATCGTCTACTTGGGAAATTATGCTGAACCAAGGTTGATGGCCACAAAATTAATAATGTATATACCCTTCCAGAAGGATGCTCTCGTACTCCTTTGCGAGTTCCCGGTCGATCCCCATGAGATCATGAGCGTAACGACCCGTGCACGCGCATCCTCCTCGCGCCTGAATGCCGAAGACGTCGTTCAGAACGGCACAGACGAAGTTATGATGGAGGAACGTGCCGCGA
Source organism: Ooceraea biroi (assembly GCF_003672135.1). Taxonomy (NCBI): domain Eukaryota; kingdom Metazoa; phylum Arthropoda; class Insecta; order Hymenoptera; family Formicidae; genus Ooceraea; species Ooceraea biroi. The sequence continues at coordinate 6,299,343 of NC_039517.1, read as the reverse complement.
GGATGGCGCACCATAAACGAAAAGATCGGCAGTCGCTTCACGTTCTGCGACGAGCTGCCAAGTAGGATCAGTTCCGGGATTGTGCGCACGTGAGCTAAGACTTGTCTGAAGCAAAAAGCGATAATTATTAATATTATGTTAAACTATCACTGTATAATGTAATTATACGAAGATAAAGATAACCGATAAGCGGTTTTATCGGCAAGATTAACATTAGATTTTAACATTCAGTTAGCACCATTAACATATAATAGTTATAACATTATCGCAATTATGTATGAAATTACAACATTTATAATTATCTTCTTGCAAATTTTCCAGTTTTCAACTAAACACACACACTTTAACTTAAAAGAGAATCATGATTGGCGCGTATTATAAAGAGAGCATCAAGTGCGCCCCGGCGCTTTCTATGAATCTGGCGTACGTAAACAGGAAGACATTCGCGGCGAGAAATTATTCGAAACGATCGCACTCGTTTCCTGGACGGGGTGAAAAAATGCGCGCGGCGCCTTACGTAATCCACGGCGATCGCCGCGTTTCGTCGGTCGGTTGATCATGTAACCGGCTCCTGCAGAGCGCGGCCGTGGTGGAGCGCGATCGCTCACCTAGAAATCTTATCCTGCCGGGCGACGATCGCCCTCGGCGTGACATTTTCCTTCAGCTGAGCCGCCAGTCCGCATCTGATGCTCTCGACCACGGCGCCGGTCCCGCTCTCCTCCCGCAGCTCAGGATCGCGATGATAACGATGGGAGTCCCTCATGTCCTCCGCCTCGACGTCCTCTCGCAACAGCCACCGTTTGGCCACGAGGACGCCGGGCGACTGCACCCCTCCGATGAACTTGTGACCCGCGAAGATAATGGCGTCCTTGTGCACCGCGGTCTCGCCGACCCCAGGTAAATGGGGATTCATGTCGATCTGAATGTACGGCGCTGAAAGTGCGGTAATAAATACGGTGATTAATGCGGTAATAAAATCGAAATAAAATACGACCCGTTGTCTCGCCGCGAGTGGCTGTAGTCCGATGCCGAACTGTCTATCGCGGTCCCTTACGTAACGCGAGAACGCTTACATAAAGAGCATTATGTCATCGATAATAATATTCGACTTATCTTCATTGTAACAACATTTACGTTATTTACGAGCGTGGTGCATGACACGCGCGCGGCGGAACGCGCAATTTGCCCGAGCTCGAGAGAAAATTCGATTGCTGAACTGTTCCGCGAGATTAACAGGATATGTATATGAGCTATATCCGGTTTTTGTGTCGTGGCAATTAATTAACTCGCCAATTAATTAGCCGTTTGCTTTCGTTTTTCGGAGTCGCTCACGTGGCGGCAGCGGCCGATCGCGTTTGGATCGTATCAGCTCGCAACCGGTTCTCTTTCATCGCTCGTGTCCACCACGATCGTTACCTGCAGTGGTGTAATCCCACACACTGAGCGCGCCGTATTGATGCAGCAGGAGGGTCGTCGCGACATCATCTGCCAAAACCCCGGTTATGCAACTGGCAGCGCTGAAGCATCCGATCATTTGCGCAACGCCCTCGCTCCGCATTCTCGCGAGTCCCCGTTCCAGATCGTTCAGATCTAAGAAGCCCTCCTTGGTCTCGGAAATTCGCACGATCTGTAAGACAGTTCAATTGCTTCATCAACGACTCGCCGCGACGACGACGATAATGACGATAAGATCGCAACTGAAGAGAACCGAACGCAATCCGAGCAGCGACTTCAATCTTACAAGTAACACTACCCAAGTGTCACACGCCGATTTTGATAAGCTTTGAATATGTTGTTGTCTAGGTCAAAATATGAGATACATATTTTTTTATATCGGCCCGTTTTGCCATTAAGGGGGTGAAACACCCTCTTGAAAAAAATCGGGTTTTATATTTCTTAGCGAATACCGTCGAAACAATAAAACATATAAGAAAAAGTTTCAAGTAAAAGTTTTATGGATTCTAATGTACTTTATATCAGATTTTTCGAAAATGTCATATTTTTCGAAATTCCTTTTCCCCTCCACAATTTTTGAAAATTTAAAAATTTATCTTTCAGCAAAACTTCAAGCATATTTAACGACAATTCAACCATATATGATAAGGTCATATTCTGAAAACGCATTTTTCAAAAATAAGCTAAAAGTACCTCTATATCGCTACATACGCGCCCCGTCCGTATTCTCGTATTTAATACGCTAGTTACTCCTGGCAACAGTTTTTTCGCACAGAGATAACAATGAAGTCGGGGGATTACTTTTAATTAACAAAATAAGTCAGGTTCTCGCCCTCTGCCGGACCCAGAAATGGTCAACGTAGAGCTGACAAGAAAATTTTACTTTTTTTATTTTTATCAATATTTCTAAATTTGTTTGTTTTTTTCTCTATAATTGCATATATACTAACATTTCTTATGAATCTGATTGCACTGTTATAAAGTACATTAGAATCCATAAAACTTTTACTTGAAACTTTTTCTTATATGTTTTATTGTTTCGACGGTATTCGCTAAGAAATATAAAACCTGATTTTTTTCAAGAGGGTGTTTCACCCCCTTAATGGCAAAACGGGCCGATATAAAAAAATATGTATCTCATATTTTGACCTAGACAACAACATATTCAAAGCTTATCAAAATCGGCGTGTGACACTTGGGTAGTGTTACTTGTTAGATCATCTATCTTAAGGCGAAAACCGTCCAGAAGATCATACCTCGCAAATATCTACGTTAACCATTTTATTACGCAGTGTATATCGCAACTTTCATAAATGTTGAATAACGGAGGAAAAACAAGCCGCGATAAGAAAATGAAACGGTCGTTCACGTAGATGATCTGGCGAGCTGCCGAAAAGTCAGAGCAGCCGCGTAGATCATGTAGATAGATCGCATTTGTTGTTCGATCTCGCTCTGCTCCGCTACGACCGGCCTTACAAAACGGCTCGTTTTAACGATGCACCTCGCCGTCGTGCATTCTGCTCGAACTGCTCGTTGCTGCATATCAGCCGCTTGGCTTTTCCACGTGAATTTATCTGCCGGCTGTCCTACCTTGACATCGAGCTCGCGCCAAGGCCTCAGGTTGGCGTGATGCTCGAACGGGCCCACGAAGACCACGGTGGACTTGGAGAGATCGAGATGTCGTAAAAGCGTGCGAAGGGCAGCGGCGGTGCCTTGACCCGTGAACAGGACCGCATCCTGCTCGCCAGCCCCAACCGCGTGTCTGACTATGTCCCTGGCTTCGTGCCTGCAACGCGAATAAATGCATGAGTATCGGATTTTCCAGCTACAAAGTCAATCAAAGAACTTTGCTGCAAGTTCGGTAGCTGTCCGACCACGAGAAGTGTTGACAACCGGTTTTTTCCGTTATGCGACGTTATTTCGACGGTAAGACGGTCGTTGCTGCGATAAAGATAACGAAGCCGTACGTGTCGCGCACGTGATACCGTATTAATGTACGAGGAACGTGTAAAGTTCGTGCTCGCGCGATTGATGTAGAGTCAATGTGGATTTAGTGGTGCATGACGTGACAGCGATGTGTCGCCTCATAATTTACATAGCTCTATCGATTTCACGGTGACAAAGCAAATTGGCTCCCCTCGGGAGTTCAAGGATGACCATCCAGACGAGGCGATACGCTCAAAAACTGAATTAAATTCACTTCCAAGTTTCTCAAATATTAAATCGATCCTTGAGATATTATTAGGGGTGTGATTTAGTTTTGAGGGTTTTTTTGCTCAAAAACGCATGTATTTAAATATGATAATGAATGAATACCTTAATCAAAATATTTTCCTTCCTTTTCTATAACTTTTTCCCATCTTTCTGGCAAGAGATGGATTCCACCACGATAAAATCACTCTTCTTTTCAGTTGATCCATTCGTCGACGAATTTTCGCATTTCTTCGAAATTATCAAAGTGTGTATCCTCTAAAGCGTGTTGCATCCACCGGAACAAATAATAATCGCATGGAAAATACGCGGGGTGCGGTAAGACTTGCCATTCGAGCTCTAATAGTGTTTGTTTCACTGATAACGCAACGTCAGGTCGAGCGTTGTCACGAAGAAGAATCACTTTCCGTCGTTTACTCGCAATTGGTGGTCGTTTTTGGTCCAACGCTTGCTTCAACTTGTACAATTGGTGTCGATAACGATCAGCCGTGACAGTCTCATGCGGATTTAACAGCTCATAGTACACTATCCCACCAAATACAGAGCATTACTTTTCAACCGTGAATATTGCGTCTCGGAGTGGATGTTGATGGTTCGCCTGGATCCACCCATGATTTTCTGCGTTTCGGATTATCAAAATAGATCCACTTTTCATCCCCAGTAACAATCCGAGACAAAAGACGCTTCTTTTTTTGCCTGGCGATCAACGAAATGCAAATGTTCAAATGGCACTTTCCGATAATTCATGTCGAACCCATTTCCCTTCTTTCTGAATTTTTCCCATTTCATGTAAATGTTTCGTAACTGTTGTACGATCAACATTTAATGCTCTGGCAAGAGATGGATTCCACCACGATAAAATCACTCTTCTTTTCAGTTGATCCATTCGTCGACGAATTTTCGCACTTCTTCGAAATTATCAAAGTGTGTATCCTCTAAAGCGTGTTGCATCCACCGGAACAAATAATAATCGCATGGAGAATACGCGGGGTGCGGTAAGACTTGCCATTCGAGCTCTAATAGTGTTTGTTTCACTGATAACGCAACGTGAGGTCGAGCGTTGTCACGAAGAAGAATCACTTTCCGTCGTTTACTCGCAATTGCTGGTCGTTTTTGGTCCAACGCTTGCTTCAACTTGTACAATTGGTGTCGATAACGATCAGCCGTGACAGTCTCATGCGGATTTAACAGCTCATAGTACACTATCCCACCAAATACAGAGCATTACTTTTCAACCGTGAATATTGCGTCTCGGAGTGGATGTTGATGGTTCGCCTGGATCCACCCATGATTTTCTGCGTTTCGGATTATCAAAATAGATCCACTTTTCATCCCCAGTAACAATCCGAGACAAAAGACGCTTCTTTTTTTGCCTGGCGATCAACGAAATGCAAATGTTCAAATGGCACTTTCCGATAATTCATGTCGAACCCATTTCCCTTCTTTCTGAATTTTTCCCATTTCATGTAAATGTTTCGTAACTGTTGTACGATCAACATTTAATGCTCTGGCAAGTTCTGAAGTGGATCGTGTTGGATTTTCGTCCAATAATGCTTGCAAATCTGCATTTTCAAGCTTTCTTCGTTGTCCCGAGCGTTCTTTGTCCTTCACATCAGTATGACCACTTTTCAAGCGTCTAAACCAGTATTGACACGTCTTAATTGATGGGGCAGAATCACCATAAGTTTCCACAAGAATTCTATAACCCTCGGCCGCAGTTTTCTTTTGATTAAAAAACAAAAGCAACGCATGTCGAAAATGCTGTTTCGGAAGTTGCATTTTTACGATGATATAAACACGATTGCTATAATGCTACTAAATGTCATGGATAATGTCAACACTGTAAGAAACAACAGTTATCGGAAACAGCTATTGGAACAAACTGACACTACAGTCATCTGTTGCAAAACCCTCAAAACTAAATCACACTCCTAATAATATAGATAGCTAGATCCGTCAAGTACAGTACAAGATATCGTTACTCGATTTATATTTGTTTTGTTGAGGAATAATTGGCAAATTGTCAATCTCACTAACGTTCCACTTTGCGCACGTGAATGTAGTAAATTGTATTCTGGAAAATGTAATTCTCTTGTGCAGTAATGTATCGCTGTCGTAAAAATAACGCCTCATTTGAGATAAATGACACAGCTATAAAAGACATAAAATTGCGAGTCGCGACAATTTGCCGGACACTGTGTGAACATTTCTCTGAATGTGCCATTGATCGCGTGATGGAAGCGTCGTGTGTATATCGCCATCATTATCACAGCCTTCCCACCGGCCACGGGAGCCACAGGCAGGGTAAGTACGGTCTCCGGGGGGTGGATATTGATCTGGTACATCAGCGCCAATAAATGGGAGAGTCGAAACGGAACGTTTCGTGCAACCGATCCAGCCGAACAGGATTTACACAGGCGACCAATTTACATTCCTCTGGGCCGTTACGGTTGAAAGTTGTCGCCGACGATAACGCTTTTATGATAACGTGCAAGCGGTGGACACTTTGTCGTCGCGATGGCCGCTTTTTTAATGACGGGCAGACACGCGCGGACATCACGTGTGACGTCTATTGAATTTATGGCGTGGTCGAGAAAGTTTCCAGACGCGACTTTGTATCTTTTCGAGCTGATAACTCGACGAAGCGGGAAACGGCGACGGCGACGAAGCTCGCCGCCGCAAACGTAATTACTCGATTATGTAATTATGTAAAACGTGGGCGCTCTAATCAAGGTCCTAATCAAACTGCAGTCGAATGACAGGTCCGCGATTTCTAGCAGTAGAAATTTAGCATTCCGCAACTTTACTGAACGATGACGGGTGGTTGTCGCACGAAGACATTCGTTAGAATGGAATTTCCGTCCAGCAGAAGCTACGTGGACGTCCGCGAGGCGCGTTTATTCCGTCGAAGGACAGGAACTGTCACGTCCATTATTGCTTACCTAAAGAGAGAAGATTGCAGACTGCAGATGGACGTGGATGCCCGAGTATCGCCCAAACATGGCAGCACCTCCTTCGCGATGTAATCTTCGAGGAACTGTAGTGACCTTCCCGAGGCAGTATAGTCGCAATAAACCACTGAAACACAAAGTGATGCCGGTGAAAGGTGGACGTAAAGAATAGACCTCTGCTTTCGCGGAGAGTTCCTGTCAAGTACGCGAAAGCTGCATTTTTTTTCATTTTGTCTCGCCGCTTAAACGTGTCACGCGTGTGCCACTTCATCGTGCAGAGATTTTGTCAGAGATCACGAGGATCATGATCGCTAACTTTAATAAGACGATACCTGGCTTACTCTAAACGACAAAAAAGATACTCGAGAGACGATTGACATTTAACTACGAAACTAGAAATTAAATCAAATCGGAGGAGAAGGAGAGTTTTCGTCTGATTTCTATAACACGTATCATTTCATCCGTGAAATAAAAATTCTTTTCATTCCTTTCACACAGTATTTTCGTTCGCGAAAAATATTTTGCTGCGTATCGCGGAGGCGCAACTCGCCGACGCGAACGGGCAACATGGAAAATACGGGAATCTATTTATGGGCGTACGTTGTCGACGTTGTCGAGGCGTTCAAATGTCTGGTATAAACTGTAAGAAGCCCCGGTTTCCGTCGCTATTTCCAGTCTTCGCCGAGCCGAGTTTACTGGAGAACGGGACAACAGCAAACGGCGTCAGCGCGGCAAAACGCCGATTAAAGTCGCAGTCCGAAGCGAGGCTCGATTTGCGCTATCACTTGGAAATTCGTTCAGAATGCTGGCTAGTATCTTGAATATTAAGTTCGCCAATGAGATTCCTGCCGACAGCACGACGATCAGATCGCGTGAGTCGCAAAACATGCAAATTTATTCAGTATCTGCTACATTTCCATAATTACTTTATGTGCTCTCACGATCGCGCGGTAATCAAACATTCTCAGCGTCAGCATTAATCTTGCCGATTTTTCCATCCACTCGCGACGACGCTACACGAGTTCACGATGGCTTTTGTGGCGATCCATTCACCAACCGAAGTGGGGAGAAAGCAATAATGGATTTCTGGATTCTCGCAAAGATCCACGAAAATTTCGTTCACGCGTTCTCCGTATATTCTCCGAATCATGGTCGGTTTCGTGCTCGCAGAGAGCTCGCAGCTCAGAGAGCCGATCGCGACAATCCATCGCTTAGAGCGGCACGAGCGGAGCGTGCGGGGAATTTTTTCGCTCAAGCAAATCGAATCGCCGGGGGAAAGCCAAGGTAGGCGAGGGATAATGACTCGCAGGTGTTTCTTACGAAAGCGCTTGATCGACAACCGGTCGCGGCGCGGCGAAATTATATACGCGAGGCGGAACGCGCGGAACTTTCGAGAGCTTAGGCACGGTGCGCGCTTCTAATCCGCCTCTCTTTGCCAGAACAGCCGAACAGCCTGCGACGAGGAGGCGAGGTGACGCGATCCGCTGACTCGGCAACCGGCATCATCGCGACAATATCGAGTTCTATCAGCAGACACCTGGTCGTGCTCACCGCCCCTCCGCCGCCGTGTGTCTAATTGCATAGGAAAACGCGACTGCAAATTACCACGTAGCAGTTCCTTGCCGTGCGATCTTTCTTAATTTAATTGCACGGTGGAATCAGCAATCCCGCCGAGCTCGTAATCACCGCTGATGACGCGGGAGGCTTACTGCCTCTTGTTACGTAGTTTATCGTCGTGATCGCGTAGTAGAATGCTTTACCGTTCCGCATTCGGAGAGTCTGCGTGCGATCGATTATGCAACGATCTGCGATCGCGCAGGTAGCGGCCGCCCGAGCAGCGGCATTTCATTTATTTATGTGGCGGATTATGCGGATCGAAATAAGCGCTTGGGTGACGACTCGCGATTCACCCGCCTAGTAAAGCCTGGCAGCCCATTAAATTATGTCCGATAATCAGCTCTACTTCCTGCCGGCATCATAGGTGACGTCAGGATATAGATGCCTGAAGTGCAGCCTGTGCCGCAGCTCGTAATCAATGCTCAGGGCGGAGTATGATAGATCTCGTCGATAGCTCGCCCAGCGAGCGGAATGAATATGGAGTTACCACGAACGTACCGAGCCGGCTATCATATTTTTATAGCTTCGCCAACGATAACTGATTCCGCGGAAGTCATTTGAATACATAACGAGCGCGATCCATGGAACCTTATGATGTCACTCGGGGCATGTAGAGCCACGAAGCGGCATTGCATGCGCCCCACGTGCGCACCTGGTGTGCAAGTTGTTTATTTATTTATTGCATTTTCAAACTGTAAATTTAATCTGCCATGGTTTTATGGAAGTATATGCCATGTCCGTTCTATTCTTCATCTATTAGGGGTGTGATTTAGTTTTGAGGGTTTTTTTGCTCAAAAACGCATGTATTTAAATATGATAATGAATGAATACCTTGATCAAAATATTTTCCTTCGTTTTCTATAACTTTTTCCCATCTTTCTGGCAAGAGATGGATTCCACCACGATAAAATCACTCTTCTTTTCAGTTGATCCATTCGTCGACGAATTTTCGCACTTCTTCGAAATTATCAAAGTGTGTATCCTCTAAAGCGTGTTGCATCCACCGGAACAAATAATAATCGCATGGAGAATACGCGGGGTGCGGTAAGACTTGCCATTCAAGCTCTAATAGTGTTTCTTTCACTGATAACGCAACGTCAGGTCGAGCGTTGTCACGAAGAAGAATCACTTTCCGTCGTTTACTCGCAATTGGTGGTCGTTTTTCGTCCAATGCTTGCTTCAACTTGTACAATTGGTGTCGATAACGATCAGCCGTGACAGTCTCATGCGGATTTAACAGCTCATAGTACACTATCCCACCAAATACAGAGCATTACTTTTCAACCGTGAATATTGCGTCTCGGAGTGGATGTTGATGGTTCGCCTGGATCCACCCATGATTTTCTGCGTTTCGGATTATCAAAATAGATCCACTTTTCATCCCCAGTAACAATCCGAGACAAAAGACGCTTCTTTTTTTGCCTGGCGATCAACGAAATGCAAATGTTCAAATGGCACTTTCCGATAATTCATGTCGAACCCATTTCCCTTCTTTCTGAATTTTTCCCATTTCATGTAAATGTTTCGTAACTGTTGTACGATCAACATTTAATGCTCTGGCAAGAGATGGATTCCACCACGATAAAATGATTCTTCTTTTCAGTTGATCCATTCGTCGACGAATTTTCGCACTTCTTCGAAATTATCAAAGTGTGTATCCTCTAAAGCGTGTTGCATCCACCGGAACAAATAATAATCGCATGGAGAATACGCGGGGTGCGGTAAGACTTGCCATTCAAGCTCTAATAGTGTTTCTTTCACTGATAACGCAACGTCAGGTCGAGCGTTGTCACGAAGAAGAATCACTTTCCGTCGTTTACTCGCAATTGGTGGTCGTTTTTGGTCCAACGCTTGCTTCAACTTGTACAATTGGTGTCGATAACGATCAGCCGTGACAGTCTCATGCGGATTTAACAGCTCATAGTACACTATCCCACCAAATACAGAGCATTACTTTTCAACCGTGAATATTGCGTCTCGGAGTGGATGTTGATGGTTCGCCTGGATCCACCCATGATTTTCTGCGTTTCGGATTATCAAAATAGATCCACTTTTCATCCCCAGTAACAATCCGAGACAAGACTCTTCTTTTTTTGCCTGGCGATCAACGAAATGCAAATGTTCAACCGATTCGCAATGGCACTTTCCGATAATTCATGTCGAACCCATTTCCCTTCTTTCTGAATTTTTCCCATTTCATGTAAATGTTTCGTAACTGTTGTACGATCAACATTTAATGCTCTGGCAAGTTCTGAAGTGGATCGTGTTGGATTTTCGTGCAATAATGCTTGCAAATCTGCATTTTCAAGCTTTCTTCGTTGTCCCGAGCGTTCTTTGTCCTTCACATCAGTATGACCACTTTTCAAGCGTCTAAACCAGTATTGACACGTCTTAATTGATGGGGCAGAATCACCATAAGTTTCCACAAGAATTCTATAACCCTCGGCCGCAGTTTTCTTTTGATTAAAAAACAAAAGCAACGCATGTCGAAAATGCTGTTTCGGAAGTTGCATTTTTACGATGATATAAACACGATTGCTATAATGCTACTAAATGTCATGGATAATGTCAACACTGTAAGAAACAACAGTTATCGGAAACAGCTATTGGAACAAACTGACACTACAGTCATCTGTTGCAAAACCCTCAAAACTAAATCACACTCCTAATATTATCGCGCGTGTCACGCCTGCATCTCTCAGATTAATCGTACACGATGCAGCAGACAATCGCTTTCTCTCCTCGCCGAGGTGCGACACTCGCGATCGCCGAAATGAAATCGTGAATTACTCGAGTGGCCGAGTAGGCGTCGAGAAGCGGATCCTTTCGCGGAGGCTGCAGGAAGCCCGCGGGGTTCCACAGACTACAGACGGGTGCAGCTTGACCTGAATTGCGAGGGCGAGCGACGGCGGAGATCGGCCGTGTTTCATTTTCAATTTCACCGAACAACTCGACCGACTATTCTCTCGTCGAGGCGAGTCTTTCCGCTGCAAACTAGCGCGCGACGCGCTCGCAGAGAGGAAACGCGAGATTCAATCCATCAAGATGTCTGTTGCATTGCGAATGGCTGAATCCTCTCATCCCTCTCAAATCGCAGCTTAGTGTCCAATGCATTATCTGAGTCGCTTCGTCATCAAACTGAGCAACATTGTCGATTGTCATGTGAAGGCAGACGCTGCTTTCACGCGGCGATACGCGATTAATTTTTTCTGCCAACAACATGTTAATTTAATCCATCGCCATTCTAGGAAGGGAGGCTACGCGGAAGCGCGGTGCTTTGATGTCGCGATAGTGGACGGTAGACGGGATGTCGGTCAATTGTACGATAATTATCAGCGCATTTAGCGGGAACGAGTTCTACATTCGCGTGTGCAATACCACCGGCGTGTTTCTGCGGATCGAGAAGGACGCGGTGGACGATGTATGAGTGATTTGCACGCACGCTGATTCTACGCGTCGTTGTCGCATTTCGCGATTCCCGCGAGTTTTTGCACTTCCTCCAACACGCTCGAGTCGTGATCCACCAGCCAGCGCCGCGCTGTCTGCGCTCAGACCGTTAGAGCGCCTCTGTGACCTCGGAAGATTCATTAGCATACGGGGCCAGCCGTAGGTATGGCTACGTAAGCCGCACATCCGGTGTGCTAGCGATGCGCGTCACTCGAACGTATTGGGTTGGCCAAAAAGTAATTGCGTTTTTTTCCAATAGATGGACATACATGTCTTGAAATGTAACTAACTTCATTCTAAACCGCAAATTCATTATGTAGGTTAACAACTCACAATTCAAGCTTGTTTTAGAAAAAGAAAGTACACGATTTCGTTAACAATTGTTTCTTTGCCGTCGATTTCAAAATGGAAAATCAAAAAGAACATTTTCCTCATATTTTGTTTTATTACTTCCGAAAAGGGAAAAACGCTGTGCAAGCTCATAAAAAGTTATGTCATGTATATGGCGAAGATGCTTTAAAACTGCGGCAGTGTCAAAATTCGTTTACTAAATTTCGATCTCGAGATTTTAATGTGAAAGATGCACCACGCTCAGGAAGGCCAATCGAAATTGATGATGACAAAATAAAGGCACTGATCGATTCCAATCGCGTTTAACGACACGAGAGATTGCTGAGAATCTTAACATATCGAAATCGAGTGTTGAAAACCATTTAAAACGACTTGGATACATTAGTAAGCTCGATATTTCGGTACCACATGAGCTGAAAGAAATTCATCTCACTAAGCGTATTGACATCTGCGATTCTCTTTTGAAACGTGAGGAAAATGATCCATTTTTGAAACGTATGATAACAGGCGACGAAAAATGGATCGTCTACAACAACGTCAAACGAAAAAGATCGTGGAGCAAGCGTGATGAACCTGCTCAAAGCACTTGAAAAGCAGATATTCACCAAAGAAAGATTATGCTGTCAGTCTGGTGGGACTTTAAAGGTATTGTGTATTTTGAGCTGCTTGCAAGGAATCAAACCATTAATTCAGACGTATACTGTCGTCAACTGGATAAATTAAATGATGCCATCAAGCAGAAACGTCGAGAATTGGTGAATCGCAAAGGTGTTGTGTTTCACCATGATAACGCTAGACCACGTACAAGTTTGGTCACTCGTCAAAAATTGTTGCAGCTTGGATGGGATGTGTTACCACATCCACCATATTCGCCAGACCCGGCACCATCAGATTACCATTTGTTTCGTTCTTTGCAAAACGCCTTGAATGGTAAAACCTTTACTGCTGATGAGGATATGAAATCGTTGTTGGAATTGTTTTTTGCTGAAAAAGATAAGAACTTTTTTGAGCGCGGAATCATGAAGTTGCCTGAAAAATGGCAAAAGATAATCAAACAAAATGGACAATATATTGTTTAATAAAGTTTTTGTTTCCCATGAAAAATTCGCCTTTTATTTATATAAAAAAAAACGCAATTACTTTTTGGCCAACCCAATAGCTTTAATTACACGTAAAAAATTATTAGCCGCAGCAGACGCGCGCATCGCCGGAGCGATGCTGTACAAAATTGCCAGCTATCAACTGAATGATTGAACAGCGCGATCCTGTTAAACGGTCGAAAAGAGAGAGAAAGGAACGAGAGCTCGAACAAGCTTCAGAGAGATCTCAAGAAAATACCAAAAAGTCTTCTAACTGGCACGTTATCGAGGCTAGCTGTCGTTGAAGCTGATCGAACGGTCGCGACCTAGTTTCGAGTTCGATTACCCCCCACTTTTTAGCCGCGTTAATGTTCGATCCGCCTCGGTGCGTAGAACCCACATGGAACAGCCCAGCCTGAAACAGCCTAAATCCAACTGACGAGAATATGGCGTCGCAGCTGAATGAATCGCAGTGGAACGTCAGCATTTTTTAATTTTTTTTTAAATTTAATATCTAGCACGTAAACAAGAGTATCGGAAATAAGAGCGTCGTAGCGCTTACGTAATGCTTATATTTATCTCGACTTATTAGTCAATAAGATGCCTTGTACAATTTATATGTATACATCTATTTTTAATTTTCATTGTTTGTATCGAAAATCAATTTTTCCACGACTTCCTTCCTCTTGTCGAGCCTGCCTTTGAGCCTGATAGCAGCTTTCAGTGGACGGCTCGAAGCACTCGCTATAATAGAGCAGCGCGACCTGAGGTCGTCCTTGAAGCCTTTTGAGAGTGCCAAAAAACCTCGCAAGGGGTGAAAGGCTCTCAGGCCGGCGGGTGAGAGCACCACTAAATTTGGAACGAGGCTCGCGAGCGCACGTAACGGAGCGCGAGAGCTCAGCTTGCGGCAGCTTGCGACCTACATACGAAGGGATTGAGAATACGCTAGCTGGGTGCTGGGTCACTTCCATGAAACGACGGACGAAAATAGTAATCGCCTTCTTTGTTCCGCGGAGCGTGTTGTACGCGCGTTGCTTGTCGCGTCTCGCCACCTCCTCTCTCGGAGTTCTGCTCTCGTGTTGCTCTTCGCTCCCCTCGTGCTCTGCCCCAGTCGCCTCCGGGGGCGGCTGTCGGGTGCTGGTGCCGGTTGGTGGTTGGGAGACTTTGAGAGCGGCGCCGCCGCGCGCGATCGATCCGCAGGAAACCGCGCCGGATGCTGCGCATCGCGCGTGGAAATCGAAAGGCGCTGGAAAGCGATCGGCGCCGCAGAAATGTCAAGCAGTGAAAGTCGCTGGGAAAAGAACATTGTTGCGCCGGCTTTCACGTGGAATAGATCAGGTCAGGGACGAGCGCGATAGCGCAGCTCGATGACGCCCGTCCGAATCCCCGTCGAAACGGGGGCGGAAATCAAAGTTGCCTCTGGCACGTACTTCTCTCTTTCTCGACGACGACGACGAACTTGGTGCTCTGATACATCTCATCGTCAACTTTCGACGAGGTGGCCCAGTGGTGGAGGAGAGCAAGTCGACCAATCGTCGGGTCGTTAAAACGGGCCGACCGCGGTCGCCTTTGACGTCGATTAACGTTCGGCTGCTGGTGCGCCGATCCGACAATTACGCGTACACGCCGCGTCGACATACGTGCGAGTATTTAATAATTTAATCAATAGCGCACTATATCCGAACCCCGAATATTTTTAAAGGACGATTAAAACGGGGTTCGTGCCCCCTGAAGCGTTTCTTTATTTAGACGTTAACAACTATATCCAAGATAAAAATAATATCCCGATAATCTATCATGCAAAAAGGCACAAAAGAAACAAAGAACTTAATTTCGAACCCCGAACAGACTGCTCGGTGGACGGAAACGACCTCAAATACAGCTTCGCATGTGCGACACGTGATAGAAAGGATACCCACCGCTTAAATACAAAGAAATATTGGTGGCTAACACCCATCTAGCGAACAAGTCCCGTCAAATGACGATATATATATTCATAATATTTATTTAAATTTTACAAAAACCACTCGTAAGAAATAAGTCTGCCAAATGTTTTGGGCACAACCTTTTTTTATTGGCGAAACATCAGAACGATTATATCATAACGCAGCCCTAGTTATTGTACTCACATTAATACATTTACGCTATAAGTTATTAAATCACATACAGTGTACGTCTTCCGAGAGTGCCTTAGATGCCCGCAGAAGCATAATTCATTTGTAACGGAAGAAATTTTGTTTATTATTTGTAATCAAATGTAATGGTATAAAGGTCTAAATAAACAACGTTCAAAAAAAAAAAAACGTGCGAGTATTTCAGTTTGAGGAATGTCTTTTTATCTCGCCGACGATCGTATACCGCTCACCATCAGCACGTGCAAGCGCAAGGCGACCTTAATATTTCAGCGGGGAGACATTCTAGTTCGCCTTCCTCTCGAGCGATCCGGAGCTTCCTCCAGCGATCGGGAAGAATTGATTACGCCGGAGAGAGAAGCCGATTTCCTTGCCTCATCCGTGTCGGACAATCAAGGAAACCGATCGTGACTCAACGCGATAACCCGTTAACTCGCCGCAAAAACCCGATGGTGATTAAATCACTGTCACTTCCTCCGCGAGCGTTTAATCCTGGAGTAGTGACGTGCACGCGGAGATGGTTTACTATACCGCATCAACGAGCATGTGCATACGAGAAATCGTCGTACATTTTGCCATTTGCCGGCGAGTGCAGCAGCCGAGCGCTCTCCTGATTACGCAATGCGGAGACATGTCACCGGACTTTCGTCGCTCACCACTGACGGAAAACGAGTTGCAGTTTCTTTATTCAACATCACCCGGCGATATCGCGCTCTTACGTGCATTGTGCAGCATGTTAACGAGCGAAAGCATTGGTATCGGACTCGTGTCGTATCTCGCGTCAAAGAAAAACTCCCGAGCTCCTCGACGCGGTTCACGATAAATGCATCGTTTAGCTGCGTCTTGCGTAACGCGATCCGTTCGGATGGAAACTGGAGAACCGTACGTACGAATTTCACGATTCCCACAATTTTCGATATTGCCGACGTGATGGATGCGTCACCAAGATTGCCTGCCTCGCGGAAAAACGGAAGGAGCTTCGAAGGATCAGCGGAATCGCGCGCTAGTAACTGGACACGAGGGCAACCTTGGCGTTATAATATATTTTTATCGCCACGCGGTCTTTTATTGGAGCAAACGGCATGTCACAGCCCGGGCATACCGCCGTGGCGGTGAACGCCAGCCGCAATTAAGCTCCACGCAGCTCCATTAAATCGGATTTGTTTTCCGCTGCGCACATAACGCCCGTCCGCGGGTTAAAACCGAGCGCAGCTGTTATTACTCAGGGAAATTCTCCAGGCAACTCCCCGGCAAGCCGGACGGATGTGTAATTATCGAAATCCGGAATATCGAGTGAAGTCTCAGATGCGGAAGTCCGCACCTGCGACCACCTGGGATTTGCCACAGTCTCACTTGTCCGTGCTCTCCCGAAAAGCGGAGATGAACACGTGCGGCGACTCGAGCGGATCGTGAAAATACGAGAAATAAACGAGATAGTTGCTTACGTAACAGATGATGACGGCGATGACGACGAGGACGCGTAAGCCGCGCAATTAACGCGATAAACAGGAGTCAAGCCGGCTGCATTCGGCGTGACTCGCACGTGGACAGCGGCAGGTAAAAATGTGCGATGGATTCTCGATGGCCTTCGATGTGACGCGATCGTATCGCCAACGTCGGTCTCTGGCTGACTATAGATATCGAAAAATATAACTTGGAAGTTTTCAAATGCATATAAAACGTGACGCAGACCAGAGAGCAAGAGTTCTTCCAACGACCAATGTGTCTTGCAAATGCATACTTCTCGGAAATCATCACCTCGGACATGATCATATTCCAACGAGAAATTAACGACGATGATGAATAGCAAAACTAATTCGAGGTGAGAAAATGATAAACACATCCATTACTTGAGAGAGAGGAGAAGCTATATCTTTGAACATACAATACTGTAAGAGGCGAAAAATAACTAGGAGACTGCCTTAAATTTGAACTCGAACTTTCCGGGATCCCTGGTTCACACGCCTAGGTCTTAGGCTGTACGGCCAATACTCCTACTGTTGTGATCAAACTTGTTTTCATTCCGATCCTCTCTATACGACCTGTCAGTCTCGACTATCTTTCCAGATCTTACAGCTCGGCCAGCCTGACATTACATTCGTCCCCGAATGTCTCCAAATCGTCGGTTCACTCCACTTGAGTCCCTCCTAACCTCCATTTTTGGTTCACTCTTCTGAGTCCCTCCCAACCTCCATGTTGGTTCACTCTTCTGAGTCCTTCCCAACCTCCATGTTGGTTCACTCCTCTGAGTCCTTCCCAATCTCCATGTTGGTTCACTCCTCTGAGTCCGTCCCGACCTCCATGTTCAGGCTTCACTACCGGCCAGCTGCTTCTCAACTCCCTCCTCTCCGAGGGGTAGCGGATTTTATCCCACTTCTGAATTGTAAGAGGCGAAAAATAACTAGGAGACTGCCTTAGATTTGAACTCGAACTTTCCGGGATCCCTGGTTCACACGCCTAGGTCTTAGGCTATACGGCCAATACTCCTACTGTTGTGATAAACTTGTTTTCATTCCGATCCTCTCTATACGACCTGTCAGTCTCGACTATCTTTCCAGATCTTACAGCTCGGCCAGCCTGACATTACATTCGTCCCCGAATGTCTCCAAATCGTCGGTTCACTCCACTTGAGTCCCTCCTAACCTCCATTTTTGGTTCACTCTTCTGAGTCCCTCCCAACCTCCATGTTGGTTCACTCTTCTGAGTCCTTCCCAACCTCCATGTTGGTTCACTCCTCTGAGTCCTTCCCAATCTCCATGTTGGTTCACTCCTCTGAGTCCGTCCCGACCTCCATGTTCAGGCTTCACTACCGGCCAGCTGCTTCTCAACTCCCTCCTCTCCGAGGGGTAGCGGATTTTATCCCACTTCTGAATTGTAAGAGGCGAAAAATAACTAGGAGACTGCCTTAGATTTGAACTCGAACTCTCCGGGATCCCTGGTTCACACGCCTAGGTCTTAGGCTATACGGCCAATACTCCTACTGTTGTGATCAACTTGTTTTCATTCTGATCCTCTATACGACCTGTCAGTCTCGACTATCTTTCCAGATCTTACAATACGATACTTTAGGAGGATCCTGGAGTGGCCAGTGAACTCCGTCGCGGCGTCTGAATTACCGGCGGAATCGATGATTTTCCTGTATTTTCTTTTCATTGAATTCACAGAATGAAAAATCCTTTTCCACGATGAAAGTACACACAATAATATAATGTGAAAAGCAGGACTTAACTTTCCAAACGGAAAAAAATCACAATTATTTATTCAGCCACGATTTCACAGGCATACGTAGGCATGAAATGATCACGAATCTTTCTGCACTAATTACTTTTATACTAGGCTTCTAAACACATTTCTAAAAGCTTCCCCATATTCTTTCATTTTGTTCCGTCCTTGCGATTATCGAATTTTGGCCACACAAACTGCAAAACATTTATATTAAGAACATTAATGTACGAGGTGACGTCACAATAAGCCGATACTAAAACTGTAAATTTTTTTTGTCGTTTTTAACATAAAGTCGAGTGTCGTTCGGTATATTTCTTTGTATACTTTAATCGTGGAGAAGGATTTTTCATTCTATACAATCATTAAAGAGTAATTAGTACAGTAAGATCGACCAATTCCGCCGGTAATACAGACGACTCCAGGATCCCCTTAAGCACTTTCAATTTTTCCAGACAGAATTGTGAAAAATGGATTCATCCCGATGACGATCATTCATCAATCAGGCGCGTAATCGGAGATCGTTTTCGCGTACTGAGGCAGCAGCAAGGAATCACGACTCATTGCAATTATACCGGTTTCGATGTCTGGCTGGGTGCGACATAATGCCCGGTCAAGGTTCAACGAGATCGCATCGATCACGAATGAACTTTTGGATCGCTCGGCGCCATCAGCCAGCTGAAGCTGGACATTACTTGGACCTGTTGTTCCGTTCACCGATCGTATATCACGATTTCTCGAGGGCTGACAGGCGGCGGTACGCGTGCGGATGACGCGCGGTGACACGCAAGTGCGTAACAGGTAGTAGTAAATCCGTCCACGTGTGCACGTGCGAGTTAGACTCGCGGCGCGTTAGCACGTGGCTGATGGTCCATCAACTGCGGCGGTTACGTAAACGTGCCTGTGGTGAACCATGGTCAATATCAAGGCCGGAGACGCAGCAAACGTTGCCGTGTGATCGCTGCAATTCCGTTTGTCGAGCAATGCATGCACGCACGCACGCATGTATACGACAAGAAACACGAATCGATGCGTGCGCGCTGCGTGCGTGCGTGTCTCGTCGTTTTCCATGCGCGTCACGATATCGCGGTCACTTGTCGGCCTCTCGGCTTAAGGGGGGAGCCTGCTTTAGAACGTTGAAAATAAGGTATATTTTACGAATTTTTTTGGAGAAACTATACAGCGGATCATTATAAAACTTTTATGCATTTATTAGTACATATTTAAAGATAAAAAAATTATTTTTTTATTTGAATATATCGCCTGTAGAGGTCGTCCCGGAGGCATTGTAAATTGGTGAGCATTCTCCTGCCTCCAAATTTCATCCAAACTGAAAAATTGAAATATTTTCTCGTTATTTATGAATTCCCATCGTCGATGAACCTTTAATATTCATAAAAACATTAAGTTAAACAATTATTTTTGCATGAAAAAGTTCAAAAACTTTGCCTAAAAATCGTACTTTTGTGTTCGAAGCTCCACCATTTTGGCACTTTTCAACTTTTTTCTTCTCTCTTTGGTTCATCGACAATGGGAATTCATAAATAACGAGAAGATATTTCAATTTTTCAGTTTAGACGAAATTTGGAGGCAGGAGAATGCTCACCAATTTGCAATGCCGGCGACGCGGCTGCACTAAGATTTCTCCAGGATCTCTACAAGCGATATATTCAAATAAAAAAATAAGTTTTTTTATCTTTAAACATGTACTAATAAATGCATCAAAGTTTTATAATGATCCGCTGTATAGTTTCTCCAAAAACAATTCGTAAAATATACCTTATTTTCAGCGTTCTAAAGCAGGCTCCCCCCTTAATCACGCTCGATCTCTCCAGTCGCAATAAAATCTCGGATTTATTATGAAAAACATTATACACATCAGATCGTTGCATCTCTCGTAAAGGTCGGCGTTCCGTTAAACTCGCGGATAACACAGGGTGAATCCTCGAGATTGCAGCTTCCGCGTGAGGAATGCGTAAGCGACCTCAGTACTGACCTAACTCAGTACGTCGTATCTCGAGCGCGAGTACGTACTTTTCCTCAAGTATTCGGGAAAAGAGCTGATAATCGTGCCTGTGTGCGTGCACGGTAGCACAAAGGTCCCGCCTGAGATTGTACGGGTTCAGCAGCTGCGATGGAGGATGGAGGAGAGACTATCTGTCGCGATGCTGTGTTTACGTCGCTATCATAGACGCGAGAGACGTGTCAACGCGCGGGGTCGCCGGTGCAATAAAGAAGTAACCATGTGCAATAAAGCGATAAGCAAGGCCCGCAAGCGAATCGAGACTCGGCATGCGACGAGCAATGCAGCGAGCTGCATGACTACGTACGTGGTTACGTAAAGCCAATCCTCGTGTACCAGTAAAGGAGACGCATCTGGATGCATGTACTCTTCGCTGCGCGCAAGACTGAAGAACTTGAGATCCGCACGAAAAACGCAGATGCGGTGAACGATGAGATACGCGGTTGCTAGGATGTTTGAAAATGTACATGTTTCGAGTTTTTGATAGAAATTGTATTTTATATTTATGTTAAATTACATTGAAATTACATTTAGCCGATTAGTCTGCTTCTTGAGGCTGCGAAGCACAATGAAGAACGCAGAATTTTATATTAAGTATTGTGGTAACAAAGTATATTCATCGATGATAAAATCATGAAAGACAATTGTCACGTTGTTTGTCAATGTACAGATGAGTAATCGCAGGAGGTGTTCGACACCTTGTTTATCGCATGAGCGAATCATTACATAAGACCGGCTCTCTCTCTCTCTCTCTTTCTCTTGCTTTTGCATTTTCATACTTTATTTCTGTGCAAACTTCTTGCGCTTCATCCTCGGAAGTGTCATGTATATTATTTCTCTTTATTCATATTAAAATGATATTAAAAAGCTCTGTGACGATCAGACAATTTGCATCGTTGCAGCAATTGTTTCTCGCGTTATTTGACGAACGTTTCCTCGAACATGCTTTGCCCGTCAAATATAGAGCTGACGTAAACGTGTGCATACAATGACTTACTCGTTCTGACTTGCAGCACTAAGAAGTTTATATAAAGTAATACACTATCTCTTCGCAAACAAGATCGCGCAAGACGCGATACTTATGATGGTATTAAAGTCGCTTATAGAGAGAGAGAGAGAGAGAGAAAGGGGGTTGATTTTGATCTGCACGTGCATAACATCAAGTTGGCACGTGGAAGACTTTTCACGCAGTCGATTTTCCACGAAAGTGATCTTGGCTACGCTCTGATAATTTTAGAAATTTTCACCGCTCCCCGCTCCCAGAATCTTCAATCTCCGATGAGAATTTTCCATAGTATTGTCGACATGTTACAATCGTCCCCTCGGGAGAGATGGGTGACGTGAATATCGAGAAAATGTTCTCTCTCGAAATTGTCGAAAATTGGGGGAACCTGATCTATGGAAATTCACCGGTTTACCTGATCATTCATTAAGACTAAACGCTTTGATCTCGATCCCATTTGGCACGAGGCCCATTTGCTCGCAAGACGGCATCCGATGTTTCTAGTGTTCGCTTAAACAAATCACGCGAAATAAACGACGAATCGGTGTAAAGGCAAACCGGCAACCGGAGAGAATAGATGCAACTGGCGGTGGCCGATGTCGACACTTCTCGTCATTAGAAATAGCTGCGCGCAAAATGACGCGGGTGGTTACAAAGAAAACGGACCGTTCCGCATGTCACCAGACGGGGCATCTCCGAAATAGCGCTGCTAAATTCGGAGACCGTTTCCTCGCTCGCGGAGGCGAGCGTGTTTGCGAGTCTATACTCGCGCGATGCTCCGTCCACCTGGCATAAATAATAGATAAGATAAGTGAAACGCGGCAGATGCGGCAGTCGCACGCAAAATCGCGCAATTTCGCGAAACGCAAATGCGACCATAATAATCGCGCGCGCTAATCGCGATTCCTCGCACGCCGTTGCCGCGCACCGCGCAGATTACCACGCGAATTGACGTAAATTAATCCGAAATACCGATTGGTCGCGATTCGCGCGACCGCACGCCGCAGCACGGACGCAATCGTCGTCATTCAAGGCTCCTCACGCTCGCACACACGCGCCCGGCGGCGTGTGCGTGCGCGTCGCGATGAATATGCAGCGCTCTGACACTTCACCCGCGCGCACGCTCGCACACACGGGCGCACGCGTGTGTGCGCACTTATCAAAGAGCACGATGTATGATGTAACCTCGGCATGTACCGCAGGCGACGCCGGGTCTGGCGAGTCGGCCGATGGCCGTCAACCAATAGGAACGGCCACATTTGTGCGCACACAATACTTTCCTCTGGTCTCTCTTTCCTTCCCTCGACCTCCGGTCTCGTCTCTCTCTCTCTCTTTATCTCTCTTCTCCCTTTTTTCTTTCTCTCTCGCTCCGAAGCGGCGTTTTCCCCCTCGTCCCCAACTCTCGTCGCAGGATCAAGGATATCGGCGCCGACACGCCGGCCAGTCAGCAGGACTCGTTCCTGACTTGACTGAATAGGGTCGCGCTCGGCGGAGCTGGCGAATTCCTCGGGCGAAACGAAAGGCACGATACACACAAGCGGCTAAGTGAATTTCGCCAACGCAACAGATGCGGTCCTTGAAATAGTTTTATGAATCTCTCTCTCCCCGCAAGGGGATAATCTGTAAGCTCGCGTCACGATTGAATGCGCGCGCGAAATTGCTCTCCCACGGATAGAGGTTTTTCGCGTCCAGCGACTTCTGGGTCACGGATACGTGTGGCATTTTTTTCGCCGCCCGCAATGCGTGCGCGCAAATACGTTTCCTACGTAGTCATGCTACGGGTATCAAGGCTGATTCAGCTCTCCGGAGCACCGCGATTCGCTCCGGGAGGATCCTCCTCGCTTTCTCCCCGAGTCGCTCTCGTCCTGAAACCGTTGCAGGATCCGTGGAAGGATACCGTACGCCGTGCACACTGGAAATCGTTCTCGCATACTGGGTCATTCGGCGCAGTTAAGGGGGGAGCCTGCTTTAGAACGTTGAAAATAAGGTATATTTTACGAATTTTTTTTGGAGAAACTATACAGCGGATCATTATAAAACTTTGATGCATTTATTAGTACATGTTTAAAGATAAAAAAATTATTTTTTGATTTGAATATATCGCCTGTAGAGGTCGTCCCGGAGGCATTGTAAATTGGTGAGCATTCTCTTGCCTCCAAATTTCATCCAAACTGAAAAATTGAAATATTTTCTCGTTATTTATGAATTCCCATCGTCGATGAACCTTTAATATTCATAAAAACATTAAGTTAAACAATTATTTTTGCATGAAAAAGTTCAAAAACTTTGCCTAAAAATCGTACTTTTGTGTTCGAAGCTCCACCATTTTGGCACTTTTCAACTTTTTTCTTCTCTCTTTGGTTCATCGACGATGGGAATTCATAAATAACGAGAAGATATTTCAATTTTTCAGTTTAGACGAAATTTGGAGGCAGGAGAATGCTCACCAATTTGCAATGCCGGCGACGCGGCTGCACTAAGATTTCTCCAGGATCTCTACAGGCGATATATTCAAATAAAAAAATAATTTTTTTATCTTTAAACATGTACTAATAAATGCATCAAAGTTTTATAATGATCCGCTGTATAGTTTCTCCAAAAACAATTCGTAAAATATACCTTATTTTCAGCGTTCTAAAGCAGGCTCCCCCCTTAAGCGAATTCCTCGGACAAGCGAGCCGTTGGCTGTTCCTTGCCGGTGCGACATGCACATACGTTCTGCGACTTTCTTCAGCCTATCGTGGATTTTTCCAATGACTTTTCGCGTAATCGTGTTCCTTTTTTCTGCTCCTGAGTGCATAGAAATCTATGAGAGACACCTTGGCGTTCTCCATCGCAAAGATGTAGTTTCCCTTTATTTTTATAACGCGCAAAGAAAAGTATAATATATAATTTTAAAATAATATTATATATCATTGCAATAAACATTAATTAGACGTATAATCTGATTAAACAATACAAACAATTGCAACTTCTAGGATTGCATTTATAATATTTTGCGGAGAAAATTCTTCAACACGCACACAGCACTCGGAAATATGCATGAGATCATCATCCGATGATCATCAAAATGAGGTGATTGTCGAAATGGAGCTTATTGCATCGCGTCTTGTTGCCTTTTTCACTGTCAGAGCCGACATCGTTAGACTTATGTCGCGAAGTAGAACATACGCGATTACAGAAATTGTTTCCCTCTTGAATGGCCGCAGTATATAATGACTGCGCTAGTCGGAAACCGGCGAAACTGGACTACAACTATTGCCATGCAATAGACTTCACTTTTCGACCGGCGATCAGCGAAATTGGATAATGAGGTGCAAGATTGACTTGTTTTTCACTCTTTTTCTTCTGCCTGAGTGTTTTGACTGAAACCGCCGTATCTATTGTATTCGCCGTATAATTCGATATTGCCTGAGTCTTATCAAAAAGAGTTCAAGCATCCGCTTGCTGCGCACAGCTTTCTTCACACAGCGACAAGCTTATTTTGTTGACGCTTTCGTATCTCACCCCTCCATGGTTCCCGATGCGATATCAAAGAGTAATGTACGTTTCTTTCTTTTCAAACAGATCCAAAGAGCGGGAGAAAGAGAGAGAGAGAGAGAGAGATTCGTACGTATCTGTCGCGCGGTATTCGCGGAGTGTTGCCTGATATACAACGTTCCCGGTTACGTAAGATTTTCGGTATCTCCAGCGCCTCGAAAACCACACACGTGTCGCAATACGTTGGAACAACCGGCAATCCTAATGCCGCGGAATATTACCCCTAATACCCATGAGTCAGAGAAAGTGCGATACTTGTTGCGGTCTCAAGACACGCGTGACGTTCTCCACGTCATGCAGCGGCTCGTGTTGGATGGCCGGTTGCCATCTTCGACGACGAGGCACACGAAGATTGCATCACCTGGCACGCAAATTCTCGCCATCGCGGTTTTCGGAGTGCGTGCAGCCTCTCGAAAGCGAAAGGTTGTCCATGACGATTCGGCGTTATGCGCGGCCTCCGTATCTGCGATGTTTACCTTCGCCGCGCCTCCACATTTAATCGATAAAAGGCTCGTTCTCCGCTCTGGTCGACCTTACGGTATCGCTTCCCGTCCTCGTGATACCTCGCGATCCAGCACGATCCACCCGGCCGCGCTGCCGGAAATGCTCGATCACTTTCTACACGGAGCGGCCCGTGTCTCGCTGTAGCGCGATGTTTCATCGATCCTAACGACTGTAAATTGGGTCGTCGCCTAGATCGCGCTCGGGCATCGCCTCGATGCGGACCTCAGCGGACGCTACTCCCGTGGAGAAAGCACGGACTAGGCGTGAGCTCGAGCGGGACCGATCGTGCATGAACGATATTCCGATTAGACCGTTATCAGATCGATATGCCGTTGTTGAAATTTATAAAGGCGACAGCTGTGTTTAATTCTCCTGACTATTCAGTCAAAGCAAGTTTCGGCCTATATCTATCATCCAGCACATCGAGGAAAACTCGTACAGCATTGACAATTGCAAAATGTTATGTTTTTATTATAAGATATTACACAAGATATTTATTGCATTTGTTGTTTATAAAGTCAAAATATATATGATGAATACGTGAAATCTGTTTTGAACAAAATCCAGATCCGTGTCGTGAGACATCGGAAGGCTTAAGGGGGGAGCCTGCTTTAGAACGTTGAAAATAAGGTATAATTTTACGAATTTTTTTGGAGAAACTATACAGCGGATCATTATAAAACTTTTATGCATTTATTAGTACATGTTTAAAGATAAAAAAATTATTTTTTTATTTGAATATATCGCCTGTAGAGGTCGTCCTGGAGGCATTGTAAATTGGTGAGCATTCTCCTGCCTCCAAATTTCATCCAAACTGAAAAATTGAAATATTTTCTCGTTATTTATGAATTCCCATCGTCGATGAACCTTTAATATTCATAAAAACATTAAGTTAAACAATTATTTTTGCATGAAAAAGTTCAAAAACTTTGCCTAAAAATCGTACTTTTGTGTTCGAAGCTCCACCATTTTGGCACTTTTCAACTTTTTTCTTCTCTCTTTGGTTCATCGACGATGGGAATTCATAAATAACGAGAAGATATTTCAATTTTTCAGTTTAGACGAAATTTGGAGGCAGGAGAATGCTCACCAATTTGCAATGCCGGCGACGCGGCTGCATTAAGATTTCTCCAGGACGACCTCTACAAGCGATATATTCAAATCAAAAAATAATTTTTTTATCTTTAAACATGCACTAATAAATGCATAAAAGTTTTATAATGATCCGCTGTATAGTTTCTCCAAAAACAATTCGTAAAATATACCTTATTTCCAGCGTTCTAAAGCAGGCTCCCCCCTTAAGCAGAAGGCTTCCACTATTTCGGGCGTAATTTCTGCCGTGATAATTTTAGTGCCGTGGAAAATTTTCCTCGACGTTACGGAGCGGCGAACGTGGGAACGGCGCGCGTTTTAAGCGCGAACCCGCGCTGATCTCGGATCACCGCCTGAGGAAAACGCGGATCTCGCGATAAAGAGATATTTCTGTGCGCGATTGCTGTGTTAATACGGGCGTGGATGATGTCTCACTTTCTCGGATTCGCCGGCACGTCGTCGCTTTTACGGACCGCGTCCGGCTTTTACTTTCATTGATTTTATCCGGCGTCCCGGCAGGAGTTGGAAAGGTTGCTGACTCGCATCGATCGCCCGATGAATCCGTTATTATCGTTTTCCCGATATCGACCCGGCCAATCTCTAAGATGATTATTGATTTATTCCGGAAGCCAGGCGAAAAGCCAGCTCTCTCTACGCCGCTTCATCACGTACCGCCGTAAGACGGAAGACTCATGGGAAACTGCGCCGTGGACCAAGGGAGAAACAGCACGCAGAGTCCGGCAAATTGAAGTTAAATCCGTCAAGTCCGAGAAATCCCCGAATCAATTTCTTTTGCGCGCAGAAACCTTGGAAGGTCGGAGCGATGCGATACGATGTGCTTAAAAACACACAGCTCGGATAACTTTTAGATTAAACAGCATTTCATCATTCTTCTACCGCGACAGAACGATGAACATTGGCCGCGCGATAAATCAATCTTACGTAATTTATATTTGTTGGCATTACCGTTACGTAACGAGTGCCGATTTTGTTTTCAGGTCGAGCAGGGTAAATACGCCACTTCGCAGCGGCGAAGGCGGCCGAACAGGAGTACTAGATTGCACCGTCAACGTCAGTCAGAAGCCACCGACGCGACAGATGGGTCTCTTCGCGCGTGTAAGGATCGATGACCGCTTGGCGGAAGCGATGTGTCGCCCGATGTTCTATTTTAAAAAAAGAAAGGGGACAAGATTCGCGCGTGCGGAGAGACCCGCTCGGATCGACGCGAGGATAAATCGCGAGGGAGCAGCTGCACGGAGAGGCAACGCCGGCGCAAGTTGGCCGATTTCCAGGACATTGTCTCACGACAACTCGCATGCGAGTCGCGGAGCGATAGTCACAACGGACTGCACAACCCGGAAGATTCGCCGGAAAGCGCACGGCCCGCTGCAGCAGCGCAGGGAAAACTTCGCGGCACGATTAAAGCGCTACCAAAAATAGTCCACGAGCTCTGGGTCAACGTCCGCGTCTACGGAACGGAAGTCGGAGTGATACATTCTTCCCCGCAGTATTTTTAACGCCATGCAACGTAATAAAACCCGCGCGGCCCTCGGGATCGCGCGTATATTGGCATCATCTCTGAAAATGCGAGAAATCGACTCAGCGCAGGGGAGATCCGAGAGAGAGAGATGCAAAGATAAGCGGACGGGTGCGAGAATGCGCTCGCTGGATCCGGATGCGCAGAAAATGCGACTATGCGTGCGTTATCTCGGGAGGGAAGACACGCTTCGTTACTTTCGTTGTAGTCGCGGAGAGCGGGTGGATTTTTCCGCGCGACATTAGATGATTTGAATGTCGTTCGCGTGCAGAACGCGAATGCGACTAAAATTGCCGGCAGCGAAATGAGTACCTGACATCACGCGCAGAATGGATTACCGTCGCGCACGTATGCTCCACAATTCCAATTCCAATAAGTCGTAAAATTATTTTTTTACGGCGCGAATGATCTCTCGCGTGTTTCGCGCATTTTCGGAGCTGCGCTTAGCGGACTCCGCTCGGCGAGAAAAATGCAAACTAGGTGAAGCGAGAGGTACCGGGCGAATGGCACGTTCGGTCAATCATGGACTGCACATTAGCCGCCCCCCAATTTGTCCGATAATGAAAACGAGGGACATGCATGCACACCAACACAGATACGCTGCAGGCATAAAGCCAGGATTTTGATCGCGTCTCGTTATCGCGACGAAAGGTTCTCGAAATTCGTGATTATAAATACAAAGTTATAAATATAAATCTCCTCCTCCAAGTGTGTCTTCCGTTGTATATTTCTTGCGCGATACATACAATCAGAACCGCGCAGGACCCGAAGCTTCTCAGCTGTGAGAGTCGAATGATTCAACGAGGTGTATCGCGTTTCCTCCGTGTTCCGGAAAGAGTCTCCAACACCCGGCACCGCGCGCGACGGATTGCCGCAAAAATAGCGAGCGCTGCACGGAAAATAGCTATCGATGCAGAGATGCGAAACGAGTCTGAATCGGCCGGGGGGAGGGGGGGGGGGGTCTAATCACTCGCGCGGTTCGGCGGCTCTTTCAACCGGCACCTCGCCAGGAATTCGCTTGGCTGGCGCGAACAAGCGGCCACCTCGAAGGCCGGCCATAGCGCGATCGTGGAAATGCACCGTCGCATGCCGCCGGTGCATATAACGCGATCTGGGCTTATTCCACTGTGGCGCGCACGCTGTGGCTTCGCGACCGAATGTTTTGGATCCGACACTGACGCTATTAAACCCAATGCGCGTCGCAAGACGCACATCGCGGCAGCGTTTCGCGCTGATGCCGAGAGCAATCTGCTTATTGCGCGAGTATGTGCGATGATACGGTCTATCAACGATCAGCAAGTCATGATCGGCAAGCGGACTCGTTTGACGTTGAAATGATTTCAAAGTTAAAGTCCGCGTTGTCGAGTCTAGAATGCAAAGAGTGGCAGATAAGATCATCTCCGCGAGGAGACAATTTATTGCGACAATGTTATTCTAATCGAACAGTCCTCGCACTTTTCCTCGTACGCTGCAGCGAGTAATCATCGCCGAGAAGTGGCGGAACGTAATCGCTCGAGACGGATCCGCCGAAGGCCGGGATCTCGGATCGGCCATATGGTGGAAGGCGTGCCGGCGGATCAAGTCGACTATCCTCGGGTGATTCTGATAATTGCAGAAGTGGAAGTGACATCCGACGAACGGTCATTTCCAGGAACGACGTCGCGAGCGTGAGCGCGTCTCTTAACTTGGCTCGGCGATGACAACGACGAGGACGACGTCACAGGCGAGGAAACGCAATTCGCAGCTCGCGCGCTGCGAGTCGATTGATTCTCGCAACGAGTTCTAATTGATCCGGTGAAAGGAAGCCGCGGGAATGACCGTTTTCATGATGCGACTACGCGGGAAAACGTCGGCGGTAATTCCACGCTCGTCTCGAAGGCACGGATCGACCCACTCTCGTTCGCGGATACGTCCGGGAAACGGAAGTTCCTGCTGTGCAGGAAGTGAATTGGGAAAAAAGGCTGATTAACAACTTGATTAAAGGTTGGCAATCTTACGATCTTCCGCTCCGCGGGGAGGAGTACTTATCTACCTTCCAAAGCGCGGAAAGCTAACGCGCCTAGCATCGAAAGCCAATGCTAACGACGTGTAATATTAGCAATGCTAATGGGATTATCATTTCCTGGGAGGTTCGTTAGAATCGATTGTCGGGAATGAATTGCCAATGCACAGGAGAAGCTATCGTATCGGCGTCACGTGTTCGTGTTCGCTTTGATCGAATTTAAGGCAACAACTTTTGCCTCGTTACCAAATTCGCGTTGATTCCATCTTTCTCCGCGAGTCTGACGCGGGGAAACAATTATCGAGATAATTGTTAATTAATTCACTCGGCTCGGACTCGGCGATTTTATGGACTAACGAGGGAGAAGTTAATAAATTTCAAGAAACACGCATCTGCCCGCTCTCCGACGTCTTAATCGATGCCCGTAAAATTAGTCACGCAGCGAAATCGGTCGAGAGGACTGCAAGACTGATTAGTGCTAATAGCGGTTAATTAATTTGAAGCTCGCGCGTTACAAGCCGCTCGTTTTGCGTTGCGGAAAGGAAAAGGAAATTGCCACCTATAACTCTCGCGGCTGCTGATGGTGCAAATGTCCTTAACGGCCAATGATTGGCAGTATCTGGCAAACTAAGTTTCCTTTCCCTGCTTGTGTTACAGGCGTATCTATAAAGATCTAAAGAGGAACGTCAAGTCGCCGCTCGCAATCGGAGTTAATCAAGCAAGGCTATCGTTGCAATCTTGCAGCTGTGTTGCTCTATAATTTCAGGTCTTTGAAATTTATCGAGATCCAAGGTCCCCGAGTGGGTGAGAGCGGCGCGTGCTCGCCGGGCGAACGTGTGCGTTGTCCTAGGTCGAAACCTCGTCATCCAACACCTAATCGTACACCTCTCGTGAAGCACAAAACGCCACCGGGCTGCGTTGTCGGATACCCAGCCAAATAAACCAACTTCTGCACATTCTTCCGCGAGGTGATCACGAATGATTCACGTTTGTGCCACGTCTGCATGAGTTGTTTGCTTCTCGAGCTAGGCATCGCACATTGCGCTGTCGATCGTTGCACCTTCATCTTGGTAACCAGTCGACGCGCACCTTTCAGATCTCAGATAGGTTTCCGGAAACGGAAGAACCCTTTCACCGATGCCTGACGGATACCGGAACGATCCTAAAGTAACGTCGGGCACGAGGCAAGGCCGAAGCATGATAATACGAGCCAATTCGACGTAGTTTTCTGCGCGCACCGGCTTTAATTGGTTCATCGTCCAATTTGCCATAGTCGTGAGAGAGAGAGAGAATCGGCGAAAAAGTCACGCCGGCTGATGTCGCTCTGAATTGACGGAGACAGGCGGTTTGGGGTCACGGACGTCGCTGTGTCCCGCGTACGAATATTTTCGGGACATGCCGGGTGTCCGTCGACTCTTTTTCGCGGGTGTTACCGTTAACGTCGAGATTCGGTCTCTCTTTCCATCTCTCTTTTTCTGGTCGAGCATTCGCGAAGCGAAAATGAAGTCCGCGCGACGGTCCGTTGTCTCTGCCGGTCAGTATCCACTTTTGCGAAATGAGTAAGCATCGCGAACGGACGAACGCGTATTTCGAGAATGACGTGCGAGAGGCAGCTGGTCGTCGCGCGGTCGGAAAGACGGAAATAGAAGGCGTAATTAGGACAAGGTGCGGAAAGCCCGCGTCCATTGCTGCCGGTCTTTGTTGTGTCTCCTCCACGGCCGTGTCTCGGTTCGCGCATCGCGAGGCGAAGCCGGCCGCAAGAACTTGCGCGAGCAAGCCACGCGCGTCAGAGTTTACGCGGATGCCAATTCAATCTCCTTAACTTCTTCCTCTTCGTCTTCCCGTCGCGCGCCACCTCGAGATTACCCTCTCGTTCGAGATTAATCCCCTCATTACGCCCCAGCGTGCTTTGAAGCAATCTCGCCACGCGCGCCACGCGAGTTATATTTACAGAGGGACGAAGGCGAAGAGCGCACGTGCACTTTCTAATTATTCAAGACATTTTCCTACGGCGCGATAGCTTCGTGCACGCTCGAGTGCGAATGGAGTCGCCGCTTCTTCCGGTGCTCGCCGATATCTCTCGGCCGCGCGCCTCTTACCTTCCCTCTCTTGCGCACGTGTCGGCCATATAATACAGATCGTGCTGGAATTGCGACGCGCTACACCACGCAGAAAGTGAGAGCACCGTCGTGCTAACTACCGTAAACACATAAATCAGGGGCTAACTTCGTTGAAGCTGCGAAGAGACAAAGTGCACAGCGCAGGAAAGAGTCGATTGGTTCCCCCATTGACCCGCGACCTTTCAACTGCGATAGTAAATTCGCGTAGAAGTCACTGCCTCTGCTTCTACACAGAGACAAAATTTTTCAATATCATTGCATGATCGCGCAAAATAAATAAATACTATCAATGGCAAACTATTCTCGCGTTATATCAGTTTGAAATAACAGACACAGGAAAATGCGCGAGCGGAAAAGATTTTTACAAAAGTTTCTCGTATCGGAATCAGATATTGGTTTACCTTATCTAGTAAACGAGGTAAAATTGCGCGTCTCGGAGAAAAATAGGAACAGCGCGAGTTTCGCCTCTCCACCCCTCTCGTGTGTTTTGAACGTAAAAAAATACTTTTAAAAATAGTTAGACGCGCGCGCGCGCACGGATGCTGAGAGAGTGGACGTACAGAGAGCGAATATTTTATCGAGTCCGCCGAGAGAGCCACGCCTCGACTCGATATAGCTTCACCCAGTTTTCCGTCAGCTTCTGATCGTTTGCGCGGAAGGAAATCGACCAGAAGAAATCACGGATACGCGCGACCACGGCTGATCATGCGCGACGTCGATCCAAGCGCTTTCACCGGATCGAAGTGCCGTGAATCTCAGGTCGGTCGCGGGCTGCCTCGACTAATACCGCCGATTGATTCGTGGGTCTAACTTGGGAAATGAAACCGTCAGGCTCGCTGAACAATTATCAGGCCTCGCAATTTATTAATGGCGTTACCGTCTCGTCTTTGACGCGCGGACTCGTATCTTCGAGTGCTCGCGATAATGCGGCGGTCTGAAGAGAAACATAATTACAACTGGGGGATACAATAGACAGAGATAGATGAAGTGCAATCGCTCGTCGGACAGAATTATCTGCCGATAATTATTGACCGTTAAGCGCGATAGCGTCCGCCCGCGGCAGACGTCGCGTTATTCATCATGCCGGTGTAACGTGCGGAATTGTATTATACAACGCGCGTTGTGTCTGCGCGATACGGCTGACGCTCGATATCGCGCTAGAGTTCATCTTAGGTATTACCCCGCCTGGCTTTCACGAGAAACCAAATGGGACCTAAATAGAAAGTCTTGCATAACGAACGCGCGACCGTACAGCCTTAATTGTCTTAAACGCGAGCACCTACGGGAGCCGCGGGAGAACGACGCTTTTCAGACATACTTTTCTCGACCCGTTCGTTCGCGAACTCTGTTCCCAGATATACCGAGCGCGAGGTAAAAGTCTCCCAGAACGCGATCATTCTCCCGTCGAGTCTATGAAATAAGTTAATTAAGAAAGTAAGTGGCTGTAAAGCCTATTTTCTCTTTTATTTTGTGTTTTTTAGAAAACTTGAAAAAAATGTTTGTTTAGGATTTCATTTTGGAAACCTGGCACGTTTTACGAGCACTAGTCTTTAATCATTCCCCATAAACCATTTTTTTATCGCGTCATAATGTTTCGAGCATTTTCGCGTCGCTCTCCAGCTGTATCGCGGAAACTCGAGATGCTGGCCGGAGCAGAGAGAGAGCAGATCGCGAGAATCAAGAAATAGGTGGCGGCAGCGGGGGTTGACAGATCGATACCGCGACCTTGAGACTCGTCGTCGCCTTATTACACCCCGCGCCGTCCTCTCCAGGCTCTCATAAAAGCGAGTTACGGTTGGGATGTGACGACGCGGATGTACATCGCCGCGTGAATTTTTCAAGACGAGGTCATCGAGGAAGAAAGAAGAATTCACGGCACGCCACAGCGTGCCGACGCCTGGCATTGTCGATCGTGCTCGCATGCTTGCATTTTCTTCGTGCATGTTTGATGCTTTAAGCAAAGTATGCCGAAACAACGTGGAAAGCGCATTCAAGTCGCGATAAAATCTAAGACTCGATAAAATTTAGACGCAATACGTTACATTGCATTTTTCGTAGGAAATATTCTTCACATTATTGATATTTTCTTTTGTAAAAATGCGAGAGTACTTTACACCGATGTACGTAAAATCAGATTTCATTGAATCATACATGCGTAGAGCACTGTAAAAACATGTCGGGAGATTTATATTCTTTGGCAAACATAATAAAAGTCAGTTAAAACGTAATATTGTTCAAGAAAACAGCATTTAAAGATTAAAAGCGATGCGTTTCCTTTGTGCGACTGCATCGATTCGCGGACTTTCTGGGTCTCGAAAACATCGCGCGAGGCAGTCAAAGAGAGGCTGAAAGTGAGCAGCAAATAATAATCCTGCCGAGTGTCACGGGCGTACGTTTTATTTCGAGAGTTCGTACAGTGGCCACCAGCATATATTCTTTCTCATCTCCGCGGTGTCTATTTATAAACGACACGCCTCTCTAATAACGCGTTTCCACGGTGGCCTGCCATTTTGTGTATCCTTCGCCCACAACAGAATGTGGGAAACAAAAATTGGCACCTCGCACGTCCTGACGTATGCCCGCGTCTTTCGTGAAACCTTCGACATCTCAAAGCGACAACAAGCATCGATCATGAATCGATCATATGTTTGATTTGCTCGAGCGCTGAATCATCCCGGATAAAAAAAGAACCGCATCTTAAAATAAAAAGAATGTGTCGCGAGCGAGAGACTTTAAAGCTGGCCCCAGATGTGTCTCGCACAAGGCGCAAAGATCTATCGATCTATTGTTGCAACGAAAGATCGGGTCGAAACGTTTTAACAGCAGCCAATTGCCAATTGCACTTTCGAATAAATATTTTTAAACGACCCAGAGAGAAGCCTGTAATACGTCTCGATCAATCTCACGTAGATTGCATCCATTGCGGCTGCACCGCTTTTCAATAACCGGTGGTTCTCCCCAATCTACGGCGATTGAATCGATTAAACGGCGACAATTGGATCCGACCAACGTCGCGTCAAGTGACGTTAATTCCGACCAGTACTTTCTTTCGATTGCACCGTGCAGCTTCTCTCTGAAGTTCTTTTTCTCAATTTTTTCACCCCAAATCGCCCGTATTTCGTTTCGAGCCGTTGTCGGGGGTGTCGGGCGCGTGCAAGCGGATAACGCGCGTCGCTTCCCCTCGGGACACGGGCGCGGAATGTAGGATAGATAGCCGCGGTTCATTTCCGCCTGCAACCGCCCGCCGCTTACGTGGTGCGCAAAGAGCGTTACGTAACGCGCCGAGCGGACCGTTCGAGCCGCGTCGCGACGCGGGCACGGAGCGTAGACGCGGGTGAACGCTCGGTTGTGTTCGACCAGCATCGACCATCGTCGGCGCGGCGCAACTCTTGCGCCGATCTATTATCATCGCGCAAGCTACGCGCTGCGCTAGTATTGCGCCGCGCCGCGTGTAGAGGAGGGGGAGGATAGCGTGCGGCGTGCAGTGGATTTTTCCGACTGCGGAAAATTTGCCGCGCGTCAACGCTTTTCGCCGAGCGCGCGATATCCTGGCAGCCGTAAAGCTGCAGCTTTCGCTTTTCTTCTCGCCTTTGCGACGCCCTGCTCTCTATCGATACGTTTTATCACCGGCGATAAAACGAAGCTAAAACTGATGAAGCGACGTAATGATCCTGAATTTACGCGCGATGTTACGTGTCACGCACAATTACGCATTTCCTATCGCGCACTAGAGTGTTCTGCAGAAATGCATCGCGATTTACGGGCCACTTCCTTTTGCCAGGAAAATACAAGAAAACTTTGTGTTTCAGAAAAAGCACAAGTGGATTAAAATGTAAATAATTGAGATAAAAATGTAAATAGTTGGTGACAAAAACAAGAATAGATGATGTGTTAACGATGCATTTCGATGATGCTTTTTTAAACCGTTATTCCAGACGTTTGCAACAACTAGCTTTATAAATGTGGTCGAGCTGAAACTACTCGTTATCTCGTTTAATAACTGCCTAATTGTTAGTTCGACGTCGCGCGTCTAACGAACTTGCAAACACGAGACGACGAAAGTTAAAAATATTTCATCGGCAAAATATTTCGTGCGTGTGTTCTCTACACGATCACACAATACCACCGTTATATATGTATCAAATTATCCAACACGCGCGCGGCTGACTAATGCACGTACTGATAAACGTTCTATATTGTTGACGATATCGTATATCCAGAAAAGGACTGTGTAATAAATTCGCTGCGTGCGTTACAAAACAATTCGAAACGATTATTATGACGATCGCGTGGTGACGTACGGTAACCGTAGAAAATCACGCATTTGAGTCATCTGTATCTTCTTTCCTTTTTTTCTTATTTTTTTTCAATGCTCCATGGTCACGAAGATTTAAAGAACCATCACGCCTCAAAGGTCGCGTGCAGCAGAGCAGTAAAATGAACGATAATCGCAACGCCGTAATATCGTAGCGGAGATAATTAAGACGACAAGATAAGCAATCAGATTTGCATCCGTCGCGGCCTCTCGTAATGAAGCTCATAAAATCTTCGAGCGCACAGTGACAGCGGACAATATCGACCGTGAGCAGGCTTACGCGATATCGTCTTCCTTTCCGCTTCGGGGTCCCCGAAAAATGTACGGTTTAATTGCTACAAAATACTGGTGGCCATGCGACCTCGGCCGGGTGCAAGCGAGGCAATAAACACGACTCCCGTTTGCGCGGAGACGCGACGCAGAGTCGTGAGACTCCTTAAGAGGAAGCCGGGACACATTCGAGACCGAGAATTCGCGGCTCCGGGATCTCGGTGCACGTCGACATTTCTCGGGGACGTCCCGTTAACGGACCTCGCTTCGCGGATCGCGTCTGTCACCTACATACGAGAGTAGACGCGACAAAGCGTATCCCGTTCTCGGTCGCGTGTTTGAACCTCTCGAATGCGCGTTTACGGCTAAACGCGAGCGACCAGCCAATAATCCTTCATTCTTCGTGACGCGGTCGGTCTCTTTTTTTGCGCGCAACTGGGACAATAAGGAACAAAGGAACTGGGGCGATTGACGCGTTTCAAGAGAGAACCGTGGAACCAGGAGAGACACGCCTATACACTTCTCAGTGTCGAGAAAAAAAAGACAGCTTGTTGAATTATTTTATTGTCAATTGCAACATCCCGTGGCTTCGTCCGTAAATACTATTAAAATAGAATTTTTTATCGCTTTCGTCGTAAATGTAGAAACGAGGAGGAGTTTCAAGGAGTTAATCATTGCAAATTTCTGCACGTTCTGTTTGCGATCCCCAGCGTCAAATATTTGCCTCGATAAAAAGTGCAAGAGTGCACGAAGCTTTTCACTCGGGCACAATACAGTTTTCAATGTCAGCGTCACGGCTATTTCTAGATATTTGCTATCGGACATCCGTTGTCGCGGAACCTGAGACGATGCAGCGGAAGTTCAGTGCAAACAAGATTTATTGTTATCTCTCGTTTCTCGATTGAGAATCTTTCACGGTGCGATGGAGGAAATTATGGTGTATCTGTTTGAAGACTTGCGACAATTTACCGGATTAACGCTGGTTTCACGTTATTGAAGGTGCTCGAGTATCTTCAAAGAAAATCGAGCTACTTGTTGTTAGCAGAATAGCTCGAGAATTGCTAACGATAATAGCAATTTGGATCCCAGCGGCTCTTGTTGCATCAACGAAACAACAATTTACTTTTTTCCTGATTTCTTTGTTTCTAGCTAATCTGTTCTAATGTCCGTCTTATCAAGTTTTTATTTGCAAAGGTCCATTAAGATACTCGCTATCGAGACACACGACATCAGAAACGTTTTATTTGTTTTCAAATTGGTCTATAGAATGACTCAACTTGGCGCATTATCGGCGTCATCTCGAAAACATTAACATACAATTTGCGTAATATCAGCATGGCGAGTAACAAATGTTGGAAATACTGCCTGACAAAGTTCAACTTCGATGACATATGTGCCGCACGTAGAAGCGAACGCAGGATCCGATTTGAATTCATAATATAAATCACGACAGGCATATCGACGAGGCGCGTAGATCGAGCGAAGTCGATCCCGGGATCTTTTTAGACCCGATAACGAGCCGAGGCTACTTATAGCGATGATCGAGCCGTTTAATTTCGGACCTGTCTGATAATTGGCTGTTTGCAAACATCGTTGCTTCAATCAAAAACACAGTTGTCGATAGGCCCACGCGTGCCCCTTGAAAGATAAATTTTCCGCTGACTGAATCGCACCATCGTCAGCATGCGTGTCTGATCCACTTCAACATTGAATTAGTCATCTATGACGAGTACTTTTCCGATCGACGCTCAGGTTCATAGCCAGTGCGAAGATTGAGCAAAATTCGCGCCACGTCTCTCGCGGTAACATCGAGTGGTGAGTGCTCGTCCTTGTCTTGGCGTACAATGCTAACTTTGTGTGCTGTGATTCGATATGCACGTATATGACTGTTACGTGACGCTTAACTGTATGGTTCTTTCTCGAGAGAAGAATACTTCGCGGAGCTGAATCGACCTTCGAAAAAATTTCATTGATTATTATTGCATAATAATTGGTTGTTCGTAAAAAGGTGAGATTATTATAAATTGATATCTTTTTACAGAGTAACGCTTGTCGATAAGTACGATAAGTAAAGCCTGTCGAGCTCTTTGTTGAGCCGTTTGAAAGCGTTATCGGCAAAATAGACTCGCTTTGCATTGGCCTAAATTGATCAACATGTTGTAATCGTTGATACTGATAATAAATAAATCACAGAAACTTTTGATAAGTATTCTTATTTAATTTCCGTGATCCAAGCTGTTTCTCATGCAATGCGCTTTATCAATGTAACCATAGTTGCCTTGTTTCGTGAGTGCGGGATAAAGTTACTTTTTTCGTCTCCATCGTTAGCGCTCATATCAATGTATATTTTTTTCTCTTTATTATAAGTAATTGTGTCGCGGATTTTAATGAAGAGAATCTTATCAGTAAGTATCAACGCAGAGAAAAGCGTCGTGTATGATAACGCCGAGACAGACGTTAAATCATTAATTCCTCATTCGAGTAAAAGAGCATTACTAGAAAAATAATTTAAGCCTGTGATTCTCAACGCCAATATAGAACCCGCGTTACAATGCAAACACGTGGCTATTAATAAATTATTTTTCGAGATTACGCTCCGATATAAATTCTTATCAGGCGACTATTATTATTAATTTATAATATCTTTTCAAGCTCGTATTCAAGAGCTAAATTTTATTTTGTTACCGTCAGAAAGATTGATCTTATCGAAAAGTATTGAGGATATCTGGAAATTATTTCTTTATTTACTTATTCCTCTAATCTCTTGATTTTATTCGATTTTTCATCTTAGTTTTTTTAAAATCTTATCTAATAATCGTTCTCAGTTGTGAATCTTCTTCTCATTGTCGGCGGTTACATTTGATCCCTCGCCAAAGTTAGTTCCACGTCGAGGAGGATTCACGAGAAACCATCATCGAGATTCATGGACCATCGATTAATCACAACTTTTCTGTTGCCACGGCCAGCGAGCGGGAGTTATAGCTAAGCGAGAAATATTTTTAATCCACCAATTTGCGCACGGGGATCCGGTATTATTATGCCAGGACCATCGGGAGGAAACTAGGTCAACCTGGTACCGGATAACTGGGTCAAACGCGCTATTGTTACCGAGTCGAGAGTGAATTATCATGTATTTCGGAAATGCTCGACATCAGAACGAGAGTGAATCAGGCTTGAGGTTGTACCTTCAGATAAAACACGTCTCGAGGGCTGTGTTCCCTGCGAGAACATCTCGCGAAGGGTGTGTGTTAGATAAACGATACACGGAGCGCAAACAACATGCGTCCGTGCGTGCAGCATTGACGAACTTCGATCGCGCTCTTATCGCTTATAATGTCGATGTTATCGGCTGTTATTGAAACGTGGCATAAACCAGGCCGAACCATCGCAGCTCTGTCTGCCGGCTCTGTCTCTCGAAAGAGCAGATAAATCATCATAGGTAATGAACGGATAATAAAGAGATGATCGGTGACATTCAATAATTCTCTGCGTAATCTTGATAAGAATGCACAAAGGCACAAACCGAGCGACGTCTCGAGTTGCGGAGCATAGTTCTGCTTTCCGGATGTCGCGAACGTGAACCTTGATACCGGTTAATTAATTAACCCTTCGTGGTCACACTTCTAGAAAATCACGTAATGGTCACATGGGGTCCAATAGACCCCACCAACTTTAAATGGTTGCCGTGTTTACACTATTCATTCAATTTGAATTACAAAATTACATAATAAATTTGAAAGCTTGTATAACAAGGAGAAATAGACTTTTTATGCAAATTTTAATTGTGACATAACTAAAAAAATTCACGAATTTAGAAATCGTGAAAAACCGAGTTTTTCACTTAAAAAATTATAACTTTTTAAATTTTTATTATTTTGCGATAGAAATTTAGGGTCATATTGTGGAGATGTAATACTTTAATTTAAAAAATAGTGTTATAATGCACGTTTCAAAAAAGGTATTTATTTTCAGACTTAAAGTGGATCATTTTCGAGATAAATGAAATCTACAATTATGGAAAAATAAGTGTACCCAGATAGCAGAGAGAGATCAAAAAGAATTCATTTGTCATGTCACCAATTCTGAGTTCATTTTCAGATGCAAAAAGAGTTCTTAGAATTCTTTTGAATTCTTTTTGCATCTGAAAATGAACTCAGAATTGGTGACATACAAGTGAATTCTTTTTGAACTCTCTCTGCTATCTGGGTATTTATATAACATAAAACATTATTATTATTACAAGTATTAATAATTATTTGTATTTTCAATGTCATTCAACAACGAATTTTGAAACTCACGACTCCGTAAATCATACGCCATCTATAAGTGTAAATAAATGCTTATAACCTTTGTAGAAAAAAATTACTCGGTCTTTAAACTTGCACTTACGTTTCTCCACAGATAATATGTGCGAAAATCACAAAAACAAAATTTTCCAAATTTTTGATACCAAATTACAAGTTGGTCACACAGGAGGTCCGGAAGACCCCAGCACGCGGGAAATGTTATTTGAATAATTGCTATTTCTATACTAGTGCGCTGCGGGCGATACCTAGTATTAGAACGGAAAAAGAGTACTTGAAGCTACCGGTAAATGGCAGTAAAAAGTTAATTTTCAATTTAGAACAGAAAGATATAAGCCTTAAACTTTCGTTGGGGTCTTTTGGACCCCGAGTGACCGCGAAGGGTTAAACGGGTACTTTTTTAATCGTGCACGCTCGGATTTTATAATTCCAATAAAACCGTTGACCGATTTCCAAGGGTACCGGAGAAGAGATGCGATGGACCAGTCATTCTTTGTCGGTGACGTAGTCATCCTTATTTCTTCAGAGTATCACGTGACCATGGGTCTGCGAAATAGTGGTCTAACAGGATCGCATCTCTCCCATCGACCTCGAGACGTATCAGGCCAAGATCAAGCTATCGGAAGACAACGGATCATCACGAGCATCTGGCCCAGTCACCGAGAAACTCGTTCGTTCTTGGCGAGATATCCAGGCACACTTGTGTGCGTTCCGTACTGAGATATCATCTCCAAGTACGCGTCAGTGAGCAAATTAATTAAGTCATTTCGTCGGTCAAATACTCGTTTAATATTTTCGTCAATAGTTGTTTCCTGGCAGAGTCGTTTGCAACGAAGAATTGAACAGGAAATAGAGAATTTAAAACAAAGTTTCTGACTATCAAAACCCAAGCCCAACTGCAGCCTTGCACGTGGAGCAGAACGTGTTTTGGACGCTCGCGTCTTAAAAGCGATGATCCGAGTCGTAAATTTCATGAAGATTTCCGTCACTTCCCACCCATTCCTGACCATGAATCACACCGAACCTGTTTTTTCGGTAGAGGCCACTTTACTAACGCTTGTCGCCTCCAAGAACATAATATTTATCAACATTTTATTTTTAACATGCGGACCTTTCGGAGCGAGGCTACTGACATCATCTAAACGATCGTAATTTTATTTTTATTTATATGCGCATTTCTCATTTCGTCGTTAGCCACCGCTCCGGATTGCAATGTATTATGCAGTCACGCATTCCCCAAATGCAAGGAACTATGCAAAACTGGACAGGTGCGTGTGCGTCATCTCTCTCGGCGCAGCAAGCGTTGCCAATTAATGTAAACCGCAAATATTGACTTTGAAGAAGAAAGCTTCCAGAAGAGATTTCGTCGGAAATATTCTTCTCTTTTAATGATTCAATACTCTTTTCGCGATATCGATTTGTATAAACGAGACACGCTATGTTTCCAGATACGGATCACATCATTGCCTGGACGAGCGTGCCTCTTCTTCGCGTTTCACATCGTCGATGTACAAACGTTGTTGCGTTCATTGATCACATAAGTATGTCATTAAGTGGCTTGATGAGCAGACAGGAAAAAAAGCCGTGTGCCATCAGGAGTAAATCGAATTACCGAGTATGATCGCGTGAAGCAACGTCTATTCGCTAAATGGAGCTGCGTGAGAGCACTTTAGTTTCAGCAATTTGTTCGGCTGACACGTGTCTAGGTGGAGGTCGTGAACTACGCGTAGGAGGCCACGAAGCACCATTCCATGCATGAAGCAGGGGCCGTACGGGTCGATCGCTGGAGTCCTCTACATCGGCGAGTGTT
Source organism: Ooceraea biroi (assembly GCF_003672135.1). Classification (NCBI taxonomy): domain Eukaryota; kingdom Metazoa; phylum Arthropoda; class Insecta; order Hymenoptera; family Formicidae; genus Ooceraea; species Ooceraea biroi. The sequence continues at coordinate 6,256,358 of NC_039517.1, read as the reverse complement.
CAGGTGACGGACGCATTCTTCCGCGTACAGAGTTATAATAAAACAAAAATAATCGTTAATTCGAAACTCAAAATTTGCTAAATTTACCTGGACAGGAACGCGAGTAAACCGCAGGAGGATCGCCGATGTTTCCTCGCGGAAGTCAATTTGCACTTCGAAACTCTCACTTCGTTAAGCAAACAAGTGAGACTCCGTTGCGCGAGGAGCTTGAAATAAGAAATTAAACGCGACGCTCGAGTGCCACGCGAGCCTGTTAGAGAGCTATCTAGCGCGCGAAAGAGAGTTAAGGGGGGAGCCCGCTTTAGAACGTTGAAAATAAGGTACAATTTTACGAATTTTTTTGGAGAAACTATACAGCGGATCATTATAAAACTTTGATGCATTTATTAGTACATGTTTAAGGATAAAAAAATTATTTTTTTATTTGAATATATCGCCTGTAGAGGTCGTCCCGGAGGCATTGTAAATTGGTGAGCATTCTCCTGCCTCCAAATTTCATCCAAACTGAAAAATTGAAATATTTTCTCGTTATTTATGAATTCCCATCGTCGATGAACCTTTAATATTCATAAAAACATTAAGTTAAATAATTATTTTTGCATGAAAAAGTTCAAAAACTTTGCCTAAAAATCGTACTTTTGTGTTTTAAGCTCCACCATTTTGACACTTTTCAACTTTTTTCTTCTCTCTTTGGTTCATCGACGATGGGAATTCATAAATAACGAGAAGATATTTCAATTTTTCAGTTTAGACGAAATTTGGAGGCAGGAGAATGCTCACCAATTTGCAATGCCGGCGACGCGGCTGCACTAAGATTTCTCCAGGACGACCTCTACAAGCGACATATTCAAATCAAAAAATAATTTTTTTTATCTTTAAACATGCACTAATAAATGTATAAAAGTTTTATAATGATCCGCTGTATAGTTTCTCCAAAAACAATTCGTAAAATATACCTTATTTTCAGCGTTCTGAAGCAGGCTCCCCCCTTAAGGTCGACATCGCGCCAAACGACGTATGACGTCAGCCTGATATTTATGAGCACACTCGGAGGAACCCGAGTTCGCACAAATACGCCCGCGAATCATACTCCAAATAGTCCGTCGCCCGTTGCTTTCCGCAGATCGTGATTCTGCGTGAGGCCCACCTCGCTCGTTCAAGGTCCTCCCCGATGCTTTTCACGCGCGCTTTATTGATCGCGGCGACCAATGGAGTTTCCAAGGCAGCACGTGGCCTCCGAGGTGATCCTCTCGGACAATGACACCCTAATGCCCAACCGCACGAAACCGCTGAATATTTAGCAGCGGAATATTTGTGTCGTTCGCCAACATAAACACGCATAATGAGAAGAATTATACGAACAAACAACGCAAAATGACACACTAGCTTGTCTATTGACGCCATATATTAAGTGATATTGCTATCCCCAGCATGGGGATGAAAGAACGCAATGTGTTCTACTTGCGTACCTCGTCACGGATTCCTCCAATCAAGGATTTATTTAAACTAGAAATACAAATAAGTCGGCATCATCTTACAAGGGAAGGTTTTTAGGTGTTACACTCGGATTTAAAAAATTTTTTGCATGCAGGTAGGGAGGTCCCCAAATAGAAGAAAAAAAATAAAAGTAGCGGCCTAAATGCATATTTGCGCGCTACGTGCGCAATTTTCGATGTTAGGTTAATTACTCAGAAATGCTATTTCCAATCGAATTCTTTACATTTTTTATTTCACCTAATGCACATTTATATTGCTTTGAATAATTGTGTGTGTGTGTGTGTGTGTATGTGTGTGCGTGCGCGTATGTGCTTCTGTGTGCGTGTATGTACTTGTGTGTGTTTAGAAAATACGAGCGTCTAATGTAATCTCGTGCCGCGCGAGCACAGTGCGTATAAAAGGCCCATTGCTCAAAAATGGTATTTGCATCGTAACTTTTTTAATTTTTTACTGCAACTGCCAATGCACACAATTTGGAATAATTGTACATTGCGCAAATCGTAGTTTGCTCTTTCTGCGTGATTTATTGTATGCGACTTTAAATAGATTTGATCAGAATCCATAACGAGGACATAAAAGATCTGGTCAAGGGAGGTTTTTAATTCTTTCAGTTTTAATTTTGGTTTTGATTTCTTTTTAAAGCGTTGTGCATTAGGTGAAATAAAAAATGTAAAGAATTCGATTGTAAATAGCATTTCTGAGTAATTAACCTAACATCGAAAATTACGTACATAGCGCGCAAATATGCATTTGGGCCGCTACTTTTATAATTTTTCTTCTATTTGGGGACCTCCCTACCTGCATGCAAAAAATTTTTAAAATCCGAGTGTAACACCTAAAAACCTTTCCTTGTTAGACGTTTAATTTATTCGCGTTCGCTACGCGGAAGAGTCGAGGCGAATAATAATTGGCGACTTTGTTGAGGAAACGCAGAGGAAATTTCGATGGGACGTGATCGGTCGCCGCTATGCCGATAGAGCCGATAGAGGCGATATCGATCCGATTGCGCGCGAGTCAACAACAAGATGATCGCGCGATCGATCAGAGCCTAAAAATATACGGCTTTATGCTCTTAATTGAGGATACTTTGCAACATGTCAGGGGTTTCGGTGCTGCTACAAGGTAGTATCGAATTACGGAAGGTACACGCCAACGGCACTTGGAGGGTGTCCCAATCGAACGTGCAAAAGCTTACGTTTCGATAACTCGTAAAGCGAACGCCTCTCACGTGCATCGTTAATTAATATTAAAACCGAGAAAAATACGCCAACATTGAAGTTTCAGCTAAATTTTGACGCGACGTAAACATTTGTTTCGCACAATTATTTTCATAGCGCTAATCAATCTGCTAGTTAAATAAGAGTGTGCGTTGTAACGAATAACTTTAATCTGGGTCAAGCCGCAAGGAATCTCTCTCTCTCTCATTTTTTAACAGTGTTTCGTTTCAAGTATTAATCATCGCATTCAAAGTTTTCCGATGATGCGCCAACAGGACAAAGCTCCGCTTCGTCAAACAATGAGACAGCACAGGAAACGGGAAATAATAGACACGTACGGCCAGTCTGGTGATTCTAATTAGCTGGTGGAGCAGGACTGGGCTCACTTCTTCGTTCGATTGGCATGCACGCGGGGCCAGGGAGGGGTGGAACGCAAAGGAGGGTGGCGAGGTCCGACTACTATATTGATCACTGACCTTTCCTGCGGCCGAATGGTCCGAAGAACGTGCCGTTCTTGCCGATGACGTTATCGTCGATGTACTTCAGCAGCTTCGTCGTATCCTCCCCTTTCTTCGCGGCGATCGACTTGATGGGGCGTGGTGGAACCACCCTCTGGTTACCCGCGGCGGTCGCGGCGATCGTAGAGACGGTGCTGATGGCGGTGGTGATCGCGGGGTTGCTGACGGCTACGGCGACCGTGGTGGTAGCGGTGGTACTCGTCGTGGTTGTCGCGGTGCTCGACGCGGATGCAGCCGCGGTCGGCTGCTGGACAGCCTGCTGCAGACAGGCGCAATTGGTGGCCACGGCATTGGAAGCACACGCGCTTACCTCCTCCGCCAGGGAGTTGATCCTGCGCTGCGAGCCGCTCCAGCTCTTGCCGCACGAGATCTTCACCGAGCAGCTCATCCTCTCATAGTAATCGCAACTAGGTTCATAGTAAGAGCCAATCGATCAGTCGCGAGCGCACGACGGTGCCAGCAGCCACATGGGACTGACTTCCGGCTAGGACTCAGGGAGGAGTCACGGCGCGCATCCCCGCAAAACACACGGGGGTGATTTGGTCGTAGTCCCTTCGCTTGGTCACACGTGTCTATCACCACTCGACGACGAAGCGCGGCGTCGCGATATCGCGACTTGCAGACCCCGATGGTTGACTGTCGATCGATGACTGTCCCGAATCAGTTCACGAAAAAGATCCTCTGTCGAGGAGATCGTTCCGGACGTCGTCTTCAGCGTTCGTGCACCGTTTTCTCGCACCGCGTCCGATCGGTCCCACGGCTGAGTCTTGCGTAAGCGCAGCGGAGTTGCGTTACCGCGGGTGAACGACCTGGCAACGTTCAACTTGGCGGTGCTCGCGTGCCTTCCAGATTCCTCTGCTGATGAGGTGCCTCGTGATAAAGATCGATTTCGGCAACCTCAATTCACGCAAACGTCGGCTTCTGTGACGGTCGATCGGTGGAACGGTGTTGGAAAGCAAGTCATACAATCTCCTCGAGTGCCGAGGCGAGACTGAGTGTCTGGTGGACGACGAGCTGCCCGGTTCACCAATGACGTCACCCGGCCACGCAGGCGCCTGAGAGTCTCGTTGTGCTGCGGGCACATCTTCTCTGGGACGAAACGCACTTTGCGATATCGCGGGTAGACTTGCGGCGCAAATTGCCGAGATCTGCGAGGCGCGTCGCCTCTTATCGGAAATCCCTGGGTATCTGTTTGTCAGTGAGTTTTTGGGGCACGTGGCAGCGGTGCCCCCGATAACGCGCTGCAACCCCACCGATCTCTAGAACGAAGATGCGCTCTCTCATCTCGTGGACGTGGCTTAGAAGCCACACAGCCACCATTCGGGCCACGGATAAATATACTTATCGATCGTATCGCGTTTTTGCGTGATTAAAATTGCAACGCCGTTTTCACGGTACTTACATTGTAATGCAAACACGAGTAATCGATTTCGCAAACGAGATACGTGCACTGCGTTCGCGCCGGAATTAATTAGGCGGTAATGAAAGACACGTGACTGGCTAACTCGGGACTGCGACTCGCATTTTTTTCTGCTCAGATGATGCTTGAGGATGCAGCTGAAATGCAAAAGAATAAATGTTGCTGATACCAAATCATGACAGGCTGTTTAACAAATTTTACTCTTTTGGAGAATAGAAAGAAAATCAAAAACATTAAAAATGATTAAATAAATAAAATTATGAAACAGCGGTTGTATTAAAATTATTAATCAAGTACGTGTGTTGTACACATTTCTAGCTAATTATTTGAGTAACCAAGCGTTTTTGTAGAGTAGAAGTTTGAAGAACTTTTCCATTATACAGAGTATCCAACCGGATTACATATAGTTACATGAAGTACGTAGGATGGTATTCCGTGATTAAAGTATTCTTCGCGCTCCGGAATCCGCCGTAATTTAATCAGAGTTTAATCCGGTATTTGAGCGGCTTTCTTTCTCACTTTCGTAATCGTTAACCAAAATAAGAATGATATCATGTCTCCGTCACTTTGACATTTCTAAGCGGATAACCATTGCCCACTTAAGTCATATCTTAGTGCGACCCTGCGGGTTACGCTCGCAGCTTACGAGGGGCCCGAGCATTTTATCGGGCGAATGAGATGCGACTAACCCAATTAAAATATTCAATCGACTCCTATTTTCCCGCATTTCCTCATTATCATATTGCCGCGGCAGTATCACGACAAACTGGCTTTCTGCGCGCGCGCGCGCGCTCGCGTGATGGTAGAGCAGACTGAATTTCACCAAATCAACAGATAATGCAACACACATGTTTATGCCATCGGCAGCTGCTCTCCGCGTGATACACTCGTATGGATGTCACTCTAAACAGCTGAACAATTATCAACGCGGCGTGCGTTTTTATTTTTGACAGATAGACGATCACGTGACCCAAGTCAAGCATCAACAGAGCTCGCACAATGGTAACGCAGTGTATTGATCGTAAAACCATAATTACCGCGCGTAAAAGAGGCTCCAAGAAAGCCGTGAAAAAGGAACGTTTATCTAGCGGAGGAATTAATAGATCGAGTTACGAGCACCAAACACATTTGCCTGTACAAGCGTCTTTTTGGGAAACGTTATAAGTGCTTCACCGATGCGCAGCTTCCGGCATTCAGAGAAGAGATAATGCATGAACGCGTTATTCATGATTTTGAGTTGCTCCTTCAGAGTGCCATCGACGCACCTGCTCTATCGATCCTGCAACGTTTACAACGCGGATGGCGAGAAAGGCAGCAAATTGTGCGGACCTGTCCGCAATTGCTGCTCGAGAGTGATTGTTGATTTCTATTTTATGCCGATCACGCTTGATGAAGGTTGAGGTACGCTTCCTCCGTACAGTATCAAGCGAGAAACAGAGATACTTGTTGCCGAGAAGTAGAGATAACTGTCACGATATGCCGTCATAAACCTGTTACCGCGTATAAAATAATCCCGAGTGTTATTTGCGTGTTAATTGCACGATGAGTGCTCAGGTGGAAAAACTCTGTCGCTACGCGCGACTTCTAATGGAAAGCAAACTCTCCATGGTAACGAGTGTCGATTCAACCTCAACTTTGACGCTAGCCAGCCCCGAAATGTTCCCTGTTCCCTCTGCTTAGTCGTGCGGGAAGGCTGGTATGGTAAAAAGTTTGCGCTTTCCGGACTTAAAAAATATCCATGATGCTGAAATTTCAACAACGCGCCACCCCGGAGGACATCAAGATCGCTGCGACCATAGAACGCAAGCGACAGCTCGATGAAGCGAGGAAACTGCGCATCTTCAACCCCCGTGTGAGGAAGTTTGGGGTAAGAATTAAAGTCCACTCGTTTCCTTGCCTTTGAATCCGTCATTAACGCCATTCGTTGAACTCTCATATTTTATTTTAATGGCAAATGTGCATTTTAGTCTAAAATCGTCGATCTGCATTCTTCTTAAGAATCAACTCGTTGCAAAATTTGTCATGATTTAAAGTTTACCGTCGGATTCTCATCAATCGATTCCCGATTCGACCAAGTTGATTTCACTTTGTACACTTGATTATTTTCTTGCATGCAACTCGCGAATTCCGTAAATACCTCATTCAGCGTGGAGGACGGTGAACCAGTCTGACATCTGGGATATTTCCCGCACTTCAGCACGGCACGATTCGCGCGATTGTTTCCCTGACATTTACAGATAGACAAGGCATTCTTGGATAAGCAAGTCGAGGAGAAGAAGCGGCAGCACGAGTGGGAACTGGCGAAAGAATGTCAATTAGACGAGGCTCTCATTCGCAGCAGCGAGCTCGCCGTGCACTTGGAGAGGCAGCAAGAGGAGGTAATCGAGTGCCGTCAATGCCGATAATTACGCGGGAATGTTTGCTCGGTGCAGCTGGTACATTCGATTTCAGAGTCACGTGTTGACCGTCGCGACCAATAAGACGTCGACCAACGAGGATAACAAACGCTCTTCTTGTTTTAGGAAAGGCGAAGGCTAAACAAGGAGATCGAGTCCTTTCGACGAGTGCATCAGCGAGCGGAGGACCGTCGGGATTACGACCTGTACGACCCCGAGGCACTAAGGAAATCGCTCCCACCGCGAGTCGACGACGATGACCCGAGCTTGGGACTGGCGTCCGCTCAGAAGTGCGTAAACGATCAAACAACGATTAATATCGCCAACAATGTGTGCGGCCAATCGGGAATAAAGTCCCGGAAAAGCTTCATCTTGGATCTGTTCCGAGAAGGTGGAGGAATGCGCGCGGTTCGCGCTTATGAAACGCGCCAGCGTTCGTTTCCCTGTATCCAGCAGACTCGTCAGTCCTCGTTAAGATTCTCTTGATATTACAATACCGAATCTCTCTCCAGGGGAGGGAAAGGGAAAGGGAGAGAACGGAAAAAGGAAACTCGTTCCCGCAATCTTTGATTCGCGACTGTAATGCATGTAGCGCGCGAGTGTCTTCTCGGTACTCCCGGTCGGGTCCCACGTCCGTTGCAAAAATCCTGGCGTAGACGATAATTTAGCCTCTTGCACAGCCTGCTCACCCTGGCGCAATGGTAATGAGCGTAACGTTGCAGAAGAAAGGCGGAACGTTGAGATATTACGGCTGCGCAGGTTCGAGGGCGAGGATCGCGATCTGCGGGAGCGGCTGAGACTGCAGAAGAGGCAGATGCGTTGGTGGATTCTGAGGCAAACGGAGGAGCGCGAGGCCAATGAGGAGGCGCGACGAGACGCCGAGAGAGCCCATGAGGAAGTCGTCCTCTCCAGGGACAAGCGCGCGATCGTGCTGGCGCGGATGGAGGAAGAATGCCGGCGAAGGTTGAACGAAGCCACGGCGAGATTCAATCGCGCTCTGGTACGGGATGCATCCGTCTCTCTTTGATCTCCTTCGATCGATATGCACGTGTATACCGCGATCCGACGCAAAAAAAGAAACGGGAAGGAAGATGAGACCTGGTTCCAAGAAAGTTATTCTCCCTGATTAATTAAGGGACTCGACCGCTTGCAGTCTTCAAAATGATTCCTTCAGACCGACACGTAGCTGCCGCGGTAGCTGTTCGGGGCCACCTCGCAGATCGCTTTTGTGAGCCTGTCGAGAAGAGTTTCGTCGTTTTTGCTTTCGTGCCTCCCACCGGCAAAAAGCGGATTCCTCTGGACACCGACCTGGTCTTCCTCGAGGAGAAATAGAGGTCAGGCGGACGCTAGATCTGAGATGAATAAGATGGAGCAACATTTTCGCAGCTGGCTAGAGCTGCGTCGAAAGTATCGCGGGCTAAGCCCGTCGATCGGGGATCGAGGATAAGAATGCATTTAATATTTGGATATTTGTCCACTTGCGTCACGGATGAAGTGATCGATTATTGCATGCGACACGTTAATGTTGACACATTAGAATACGCGTTTCGCCTGCTCTGTTTGCTCTCCACTCTCACTTTGGTTCTCGATTTACGTTATGGTCAGTCCTTTCCTTTTTCTATGTCGGACCGAGAAATTCCAATCTAATCTACGTATCAGCCAGACTGCGGGGAAAGACCCAGATTTATATCGCAGTAAAAAAATCTATCAGATAACACAAATGAATAGTAGAGATCCTAAAATAAAAATTCAATTTGAAGGTTTCGCACAGAGCGTCTGGAAATTTCAGAAAAGAAATTCATAATTTACACGTCCGGATTTTCTAAACGTTGGCAAAGCGGTAAACTTTTCTGTCGAAAGAGAAGAAGACAGAAAAGTGTGCTTATGTGATCGATAAATACGTAGAAAAAGGTATTGCGGGCCTTCATGTGTGGTGGTTTGCGTACGGTTTGTCTGGTCGCGGGATATAAAAGTCGCCTACGCGATTCTCTCGCGGTCGATGAATAAACCTCGTGACATCATCGTTCAAAGTGCCGCGACAATTTGCCCCGATAACCGCGGCGGAGCATCGTCAACCTTTCCTTCCTTCCGTCGTCCCGTCGTGCTCCGAGCAACATTATTAATCCCGTTTCCTCGTTCGCGCCCGCGCGTCCTTTTCTCTCGTCATTAGGCCGGTTCGCGGAATCGCGGAATTGATTTTCGCTGGGTTGCAGGCCGCCGAGCAACAGCATCGCCGTCACCGCGAAGCCGTTCAAGACGAGGAGGACAAGAAAGCGGAAATCTATAATCACGTGACTGGCGACTTCCTCACCGAGGCCAGGGAGCAGGCTGAGAGCGTTTATGGTCCCCACAAGCCGCTGGTATCACGGTACAAAGGCATGACTGCAGATGAATTGAGAGTCTTCAGGGATGGCCAGTTGGAGCAAATGGAACAGATTCGAGTTAGTGCGACTAATGGAAATTTAATTTTGCGGCGTTGTTTGTTACTGTTGCAAAATTACCGTCTGTTGCGACAAATAATTCCGTTCTTGAATGCAAATTGTAATGTAAGACTCCATTAAGTCGAAACCTTGCAAAAACCATTTGATCGAAGTTTCACAATAGCTCTGCGCGTAGACAACCGGAGGCATAATGTGTGACGTCACTAAATACCGGGTCGATGACGACACGTATATCATTAGTGTGGTATCCAGAACAAGTGCTTTTGATTTAACAGAGTGCATTTCGAGCATCTGGCATCGTTCTGATAATTGGATTGCGCAAGTGATTTCTAAGATTCTCAATTTTCTTCATTCTAGAAAATGAAGATGGAAGAGAAGCGCATGAATGAGGATTGGGATCGCTTGACGAGTTCGCATCTTCGAGACGCATATTCGTACGAGCTCGAATTAAATCAGAGAAAGTCGTAAGATATAATTTACAATTTTCTCACTAGCACTTTCTTTGTATCTATAATGTTTCTGATTATCGAAAGTATATCCAAATATACTTTTCGATATAATAGAGCATTCGATGATATTCTAAGAAACATCATTTATTAAATCTATATTCGTGAAAATTATAAAGCTAAAGCGACGAGTCACATGTTCTTGTTTTATCGAGATTTACAAAACTAATTACTGCTCTCCGTTAATTGAAGCACGTCTTTGCGCACAGATTTATAACCTTTGAAGACTAATATTAATAAGTATATTATATTTCTCAGGGAGGTTAACAAGAAAATTGCGGAGGAGAACTTGCGACTCGCCGAACAACAGAAATCGCATCAAGAATACCTGAAGCGTGTCCTTTACAAGAATGAGCCAACCGCAGCCTTCTACGAACAATTTAACAAAGGAACACGTTGAATGCAGCGCATCTTCAGTAGAGACGAATGCAAATTCGAAAAAGTAATTTTCTGCCAACTTCTGAGTCGATAAGTTTGTCTCACCTGGTAAAGTCGGTGCGCAATCGAATTGATGTTACCTACTTGTCCAAATACAATTCCGATAATCACAAAAGTTTATAATAATTTACATATCAACGTTTTAAATTGTATATTTTTATTCATTTCCAAATCATACTAGATTTGTGTCATATATTCTAATCAAATACGAAATCTCATCACAGATTCCAATAAATTTAAAAGTTTAATTTAAATTTAAATTTGGAATTTTAAAAGTAAAATTCGTAATAAATATCTGATTATTATCTCATTATATATTGCAATAAATTCATTGTTTTGCAGAAATAAATATTATCCCAACCATCATGTATCTAAAATCGGTAATATTGAAGTGACACATGGTAATAGAGCGCAGATAAAAAAGAGCTGTAGATAAACCTGACAAGTGAAGGTGACAAATTTGAAGATAACTCTATTATGAAAAACTATTAATGATTGACAATTACAATACGATGCATATTGCAATTATCAAATCAAAAGAGAATAAGTGGGAATTTTCCATATCTTTTTCATTAATTTTGATGCTATTATTCGCAATATCGCACGTTTTAATTGAATCGTTTTATATATACTTTTTTTCTCTTCGATTGTTAAGAAGAACTTAACATCACAGATGCAACACTTATGTTTATGCTTATATAAATAGTACAAAATTTATTTATTACTGTAGAATATTCATTACATCTTAACGACAGAGTATTTACATGTAAATTGTATGTTCTCAGTGAGTCGCATATTTTAAAGTTTGCATGATATTATATCTATAATATCGAAGCTTACGTTAATGGTTTGCATACATCAAAGTACTTTGTTGAACGTTATCTTGACTCTACATTTGTATAAGAGAAACGATCATTTGATCTTCATTTCGATACAATTAGATTTCTCGGTCAGTTTTTACAGAAGAAAATATTCTATATACAGGGTGTCCCGGGTTTTAACCGACAAACTGCGGGAGCATATTCTACTAGTGGAAATAAGAAAAAATTCTTATGTCGAGTTTGCTTAGAAATGCTTTATTACAAAGTTATAAACCAATATTGAAAAGAAATATGAGACAAGTAACAACGGATTTTTTCACAAAAATAAAAATTATCTACGCAATGATTTAGTGACACATTTCAAAATGTTGTCCTTGCACATCGATACAAGCTAGACATCGACGTAGTACAGAATTTGTTACAGTACATTCCTGAAAATTTGGTTGCATCTCAGTAACTGAATTAGTAATTCGTTGCTTTAAATCTATCTGGTACTCTCCTGTTAGGAAATCTACGTCGATACTCTCGTACGGCAGCTCGTGCATTTCCGGCACAGAATCCGTACACGAAACGAATATCAGTGTATTCCTCATTTGAAAACACTTGTGGCATTCTGATAGTAATAGTGAACATGAATACATGTGAATACACGTAACATAAACATCTTCGACCTTGCAAATTCTACACTATGTTCCGTTGTTACTTATCTCATATTCCTTTTCAATATTGGTTTATAACTTTGTAATAAAGCATTTCTAAGCAAACTCGATATAAGAATTTTTTCTTATTTCCACTAGTAGAATATGCTCCCGCAGTTTGTCGGTTAAAACCCGGGACACCCTGTATATTTTACGAAATAATTCGATGAAATTGAAACGGGACGGACGAAAATAACGCAAATAAGCCACTGCAAGATCTACTCCCGCAGAAATCTTAGCATAAATGTGCGTGAAACGACTCAAATGTCTTCGGACGAGCGGAGTGCCATCGCCAGGACCTGCTGCATCTGTATCCTCACTTCCAGCTTCTTCTGCTCCGGTACTTGTCTGATGATCGGTAACAGCGACAAGAGGAACATTTTATCGTAGTCGTCCTCGTCGACAGTGACGCGCTGGCTGCTGTGCGAGGACAGAATGTCGTGTATCTCATTGTCGAAGGGGAAGGACGTCTCGCAGAGCTGTTTCGAGTAACGCGGATAGACTTTGTAAGAGGGAGTGCTCGTTTGGTAGTAATCCTTGTTGCTATTTACGGGACCGCTATGGGTAAGAGATACATCGTAGTCCTCGAACACGGGATTGTCCACTTCACCCTCGCTCTCTTCCGACTTGCAAGGATTAATCGTCGCGGAACCCCTGAAGGAAAATATTGGATTTAGATTGAAAATTGAACTGTATACTTAAAACATTTAACATAATTGTTTTTAATTTCAGTATTCAACGATACCTTTTATTTTCCACCGTCGGCATCAGGAATAACAAGCGGTCGAAGTACATATATTTCTTCCGCTTGCGTCCAGTGGGTCCGGGCGTCTTTTGAAGCTTCAGTTCTTTCATGAAGTAGTCCCGTATGTTCCTCCATTTCCCGCGCAAATTTTTCTCTAGAAATAACGGCAATTATAACGTATACAATGGCAAATGTTGTTTCTACTACAAATGAACCTAAACAGATTTTTTCGAAATAATTTCTTCTTTCGCTTTCTATTAATTTCTGTTATAACAAAAACAGGAACCATAACAAAATCATAATCATAAATGTGATGCGACAAGAAACGAGTGTAAGAAGAACATCAGTTTCGAGTGCGCCACTTCGAGGACACTCCGACCTTCTCCACTCATGAAGACCGATTCAATTGCGTTGCATCGTAAAGACCAGGATAAAACCGTTTCGAATCGCTCGGGCGCGCGCGGAGCGTATCGATCCACGCGAATTCTAAATTTCCGGACTTTGGCGCGCTCCGCGCAACGGCTCGCGGCGGAATCCGGATCGATAAATCGCAGCGGCGACAATGGCGGCGACGGCGTGCTATATACCTTCCACGTTTCTCTCCTCGTCCGTCAAGCGCGCCCAATTCGGTACCATCACCTGGCAGACCTCGTCCCACGCGGTCATCTTGGCGTTACGGTCGTTGTACTCGCCGCGATTCACGTCGTAGATCGCCGGCCGTCTCTCAATCTCCTCGATAAATTTCTCGGTATCGAACATCCTCATAAAACGTTCGATACGCCCCAACTCGCTCGCTCGCTTTCGCCGATCTTCGATTCCGTACTTCGCGGCGGAACAGAATTCGATTCTACTTTGCGACCGCCTCGTGACTTCGCGAGATCGAGCAGCGGGAATGAATCGAGACAAACTCGAGAGCGTTGACGAGTCTCGGTGGAAGGATAGGACCTTCCGGTCGAGGTTCCTTCTCCGAGGAATTCGCGCAGACGAATCGCGGCGGTGATCGACCCGCTCGCGAAAAAAGCGGTTCTTCTATCACACTGGCGATCCCCGGTGAGATCGGCGTACGCGAAATCGGCAACGGAACTGCCGCGGATGGCCAGCCGTGTGCCCGACGTCCGTCACGTCGCGTCGTCGGCAGCGGCTTGCGCGTCACTGCGGAGAAACCGTTGCACGGCCAGCACTGCTTTGATATCATGGCGGCCCGGCAAACGTGCGGTTGCGGTTGCGGAGCGGAATCTATGCCGTCCGCGACGTTGCCAGACCGGCGCGTCAGTTACGTCGCGTCCGTGCCGCGGCGGCGAGGGCGGCCCGAAACACGGCGGAATCGCGTCACTCGCACCGGACGTCGCGAACTATTTCGCGTCGGAGGCGCCTTTCCGGTAAACGCTCGCGAAAGCAAATTGCCAAAAAAGCCGACAACGAAGTTATATATTCTTTCTTTTTTTATGTTTTATGATTTATGTTTATTCATTTTTTTATGTTTATTCGTTTAAATTACGCATCTTTAGTTTGGGCTCCCTATCTGGTATATCAGTGCGACATGATTGAGCGTATCCAGCACCGCTTTCTCCGCCGGGTCAGTTTTAGGTTGCTTAGACCGATGAACTTTTTTGACCAAGATTATGATTATTTGCATCGCGAATTGGGCTTGTTATCTTTGAGGGACAGGAGAACTCAGGCGGATCTGGTGTTTGTGCGGAACATAATTAGCGGTCGCATTGATTGCCCAGATTTTCTGGAATGCATCGGTCTGCATGTCCCTGGTAGGACCGTAAGGCGGGCTGAATTGTTTCATGTTGAGTCTCTTCGTTCATCGTGTGGTTACCATAAGCCATTAAATCGTCTCCGTATTGCTGCGAATGCATTTTCCCCATATATTGACTTTTTTTATGCTTCTCCTAATGCGATTAGAGCTGCTTTTCCCCGTATTAAGATTCAAGGTGGGTGATAACAATGGTTGTATTTTTTGTATTCACTACTATTGTGGGACTGAATATACTGGACTATCCTTGCAGTGAATTTACTAATTAATGGAATGTCACTGCCCATTGATTTGTACCGCAATCAAACATCATGTTTTTTCGTTTTCGTTGTATCACGTGTCCGTTGGATTCTATGTACTCTTCATCTTCGTCTTTTTTTTCATTTTCTCTTGTAATCTACTGTATACTAGAGGGTTTTTCCCGTTTAATAAATATATATATATATATTAATCAATTTTAAATGTCAATTCGGAGTCGAGCTTTATCGAATGCTGTAAACGAGGACGCCGCAACTTTATTCAGTAATTCGGGGAATTTCAGAAATAAAAAAACGACAGAAAACTTTTTGTGCTTCCGGCGGAATGAAAGTACGAAGGTAGCGATCGGGGAACACTCTTCGCACTCGGGTGATCCTTGGCAGGTAGCACGCGAAGAACCGGAAGAAGAACAGGTAGCGACCGTCCGCTAAAATGTTCTCGCAGGATCAATGCCATCGATATATCGGTGAATGTTCCAGCCGGTTTGCATCAGGAGATACACCCTCTATCGGCGAGTGCGGAATTCGCGCCGCCGCGACGTTGCCAGGTCGCCGGCGCGGTGTCGGAATTTACGTGTTGCTACGCGACATCGTCGCGTGTGCGGCGGGCGTGTGTAAGTGGGTATGTCGACGCGTTTCCACCGCACCGTTATCGACCGTGGCAGTCGTTGCGGATCGCAACGAGATCGACCACGGAACCGCGCGTGCTGCGCACCGTTCTTCGGTGTCGTCCTCTCGTCACGGCGACATCGTCGAGACGCGAACGTAACGTTTATTTTGATTACCGGATTCTTTATTGAAAACCTAAATTCCTTATTAAATCGATTCCAGCAAAACGTCAGTCGTCAATGTCATTCGATGTTTAAAATATTAGATGGCAAACCGATCCGATGTCTTTATTCGTCGTTGATGAATGTTAAATCTTAAAAAATGGCGATTTTGAAACGCCATTTTTGAAATGTCGCAACACGCGATTTAAAACATGGCGGACTGGTCGATTTAATTTTTATTGTAATGAAAATCACCAATTTTGACGTTTGGTTAAAGAGATTATTTTACATGCGCCTGATAATATTAAAATTACTTCTAAAGATATGGTGATGCATTTCCGATGGTGACATCCCAGGCAGCACACATTGGTTTCAAAACCGTTTTGCCGTAACGTTTCATAACCATTTTATTGAAACGTTTATTTAGGAGAAAAATGTCCAACGAAAAAACGTTTCTTTTTCGGCAAAAAAACGTTTCAGAAACCATCAGAAAAATATTTATCATTCTATATATCAGTGCCTCAAAGATAGACAGAGTTAAGTCACATTTTTGTAAAAAACTACATTTTTATATTTTATGAATTACTCTCTAAATTTCGTGTAGTGGAATCTCGCTCTTTTGAAATATCACTTCAAGTAATAGTGATCTCAAAAGTTTCAAAAGAGAAGAAGAAAAGAGTATTGGATCGGTTTTCCGGATGGTTATTTATAAGGTGATAACACAAATGTTACTTGCGAGAACGTCACGTCTGGCCGGCCATCTATCGGTCGCTTGGTGAATCAGAGGTGGGAATCACACACACTTGTGTTGATTTTTGTCTCTTGTTCCATAATCGAGTACATTGAAACGTATGATGTAAAAATAATTAATACTCGCAAAGTAAGTAGAAATTACTATTTTTTCTATATTAATTATATAATTTCAAATCAATTTAATAAAACATATTTTTCGTTTCTGTGGAAACGTGAAAAATACGTTTTTAAAATTGAGGTCTAAAAACGGTTTCTATTTAAACCGTTTCTTAAATGGTACTTTATGTTTCTTAGACATTAGATACGTCTAAGAAACATATATTAGGCTAACATGTGCTGCCTGGGATAATAGATCGAGACAATAATATGAAAAAGATGCGAGCAATTGAATGAACGAAAGGTTGATTGCGGGTGTGTTCTGATGAGCAGCAAAACCTCCCATCAAAAGAATGAATGAGTCAAGCGGCAACGAGTTTTACACGCGAACACCACGATGAATAGGGTTATAGATCGGAATATGAACAATGTAATGTGACGCCGTGTGCAGAACTTCGAAGACAATTACGAGAAGATTATGAGAGAGTGCGAGTGCCATTAACCGTTTATTCGAACATAGAAACGATTCGTCGTGGAGTCGCGCGCGCTGATCCATCGACCAATCAGGAGCGGCCGTTCGTATCGTCCGATGTACACCTTGTATCACGCATGGCACATTCGCGCGTCTACATACGTCTACGTGTACACGACTTTGCGCCGTTCTTGAACTTCGAATTATCCATAAGTGCACATGCTCCGAAACCGATCGCTGCATTTTGCACGCGGCTGCGAACGGAAATTTTTCGCGACTTATTTGCGATAACACTCCGCGATCGGATAACGCGCTTTCATCATATCGCGATACAGATATTATTAGAGGTGTGATTTAGTTTGAGGGTTTTTTTGCTCAAAAACGCATGTATTTAAATATGATAATGAATGAATACCTTAATCAAAATATTTTCCTTCCTTTTCTATAACTTTTTCCCATCTTTCTGGCAAGAGATGGATTCCACCACGATAAAATCATTCTTCTTTTCAGTTCATCCATTCGTCGACGAATTTTCGCACTTCTTCGAAATTATCAAAGTGTGTATCCTCTAAAGCGTGTTGCATCCACCGGAACAAATAATAATCGCATGGAGAATACGCGGGGTGCGGTAAGACTTGCCATTCGAGCTCTAATAGTGTTTCTTTCACTGATAACGCAACGTCAGGTCGAGCGTTGTCACGAAGAAGAATCACTTTCCGTCGTTTACTCGCAATTGCTGGTCGTTTTTGGTCCAACGCTTGCTTCAACTTGTACAATTGGTGTCGATAACGATCAGCCGTGACAGTCTCATGCGGATTTAACAGCTCATAGTACACTATCCCACCAAATACAGAGCATTACTTTTCAACCGTGAATATTGCGTCTCGGAGTGGATGTTGATGGTTCGCCTGGATCCACCCATGATTTTCTGCGTTTCGGATTATCAAAATAGATCCACTTTTCATCCCCAGTAACAATCCGAGACAAAAGACGCTTCTTTTTTTGCCTGGCGATCAACGAAATGCAAATGTTCAAATGGCACTTTCCGATAATTCATGTCGAACCCATTTCCCTTCTTTCTGAATTTTTCCCATTTCATGTAAATGTTTCGTAACTGTTGTACGATCAACATTTAATGCTCTGGCAAGAGATGGATTCCACCACGATAAAATGACTCTTCTTTTCAGTTGATCCATTCGTCGACGAATTTTCGCACTTCTTCGAAATTATCAAAGTGTGTATCCTCTAAAGCGTGTTGCATCCACCGGAACAAATAATAATCGCATGGAGAATACGCGGGGTGCGGTAAGACTTGCCATTCGAGCTCTAATAGTGTTTCTTTCACTGATAACGCAACGTCAGGTCGAGCGTTGTCACGAAGAAGAATCACTTTCCGTCGTTTACTCGCAATTGCTGGTCGTTTTTGGTCCAACGCTTGCTTCAACTTGTACAATTGGTGTCGATAACGATCAGCCGTGACAGTCTCATGCGGATTTAACAGCTCATAGTACACTATCCCACCAAATACAGAGCATTACTTTTCAACCGTGAATATTGCGTCTCGGAGTGGATGTTGATGGTTCGCCTGGATCCACCCATGATTTTCTGCGTTTCGGATTATCAAAATAGATCCACTTTTCATCCCCAGTAACAATCCGAGACAAAAGACGCTTCTTTTTGTGCCTGGAGATCAACGAAATGCAAATGTTCAACCGATTCGCAATGGCACTTTCCGATAATTCATGTCGAACCCATTTCCCTTCTTTCTGAATTTTTCCCATTTCATGTAAATGTTTCGTAACTGTTGTACGATCAACATTTAATGCTCTGGCAAGTTCTGAAGTGGATCGTGTTGGATTTTCGTGCAATAATGCTTGCAAATCTGCATTTTCAAGCTTTCTTGGTTGTCCCGAGCGTTCTTTGTCCTTCACATCAGTATGACCACTTTTAAAGCGTCTAAACCAGTATTCACACGTCTTAATTGATGGGGCAGAATCACCATAAGTTTCCACAAGAATTCTATAACCGTCAGCCGCAGTTTTCTTTTGATTAAAAAACAAAAGCAACGCATG
This sequence comes from Ooceraea biroi, assembly GCF_003672135.1. Classification (NCBI taxonomy): domain Eukaryota; kingdom Metazoa; phylum Arthropoda; class Insecta; order Hymenoptera; family Formicidae; genus Ooceraea; species Ooceraea biroi. The sequence continues at coordinate 6,237,479 of NC_039517.1, read as the reverse complement.
TCGAAAATACTGTTTCGGAAGTTGCATTTTTACGATGATATAAACACGATTGCTATAATGCTACTAAATGTCATGGATAATGTCAACACTGTAAGAAACAACAGTTATCGGAAACAGCTATTGGGACAAACTGACACTACAGCCATCTGTTGCAAAACCCTCAAAACTAAATCACACTCCTAATATAATGCAGATAATTGTAATGACCGCGCATTTCGTGCGCAGAGCTTATCTTCATGCGAAAAATTGTACCGGTATACCGCTCCGTGCAAATGCACGGTATACTGTCTGTTGGGAAAGTTTGCGCTGCAATATTTATGCATGTAATATTTCCTGCGAATCGCCCAGCAAACACAAAGTAACAGTAATATACATGTTAGTTATAATTTCCCACTCAACAATGTAATTGTTACATAACACGTATGTTATGTTGTATTTATATTAATGAGTGAGAAATTATAACTAACATGTATATTACTGTTACTTTGTGTTTGCTGGGCGCTTATGCGAAAGTAAACCGTAAATCTTACGTTAGATAAACGGAGCGACTCGCCTCGCTCGACAAATATACCAGCGACGTTGGGATGATACGAAGTTTATAATTCGTCCATAACCTCTTGTACTAATTATAATACAATTACAATACAATTTGATCGTTTATTATGTTCCGGTATGGTTCGCACGAGTTTATCGGCAATTTCGGTTCCCTTTATCCTCTAATACATCACTCGCATACGAATACAAAAGGAAAAATAAAAATCGATATATTACGAGGTCGTGAAGATAAAAATTGCACAAGCAGCGAGGGGCGCGGGGGGCTGGAGCGCGCTTAAGCGCGCAGCTGCAAACGGATTTCCAAGAGGGGAAAGTTCGGGGGTATCCGGGTGGGAACGAGACGGGGAAATATTTCGAACGCTAGGAAGTGGCAGGGCCGAAAGGAAAGAGAACCGTGCCGGGGCTCGGGCTCGAGGGAGACGGAGTAATTTGGCGAGAAGGAAAAGGGCGGATTTCAGAGAGAAAGAGAAGGAAGTGTAGGAAGTATAGGGAGAGGGAACCCGTGACCCCGACGAGACGAAGGCGGAACAAGCGAGCGGGTGTGGGAGGGACCGGCAGAAGTAGAGAGAGAGAGAGAGAGAGAGAGAGAGAGAGAGAGAGAGGGAGATAGGCAGGGAAAAAGGGAGAGGGAGAGAGAGGTGAAATAATCCGGGAGAGATGGAATTTCGTGGCTCGAACTTCTCGTTCTGCCGGTCCTGTTCAGTTCCCGTATCCGCGCCGATCGAACAGGAGGCACCAGTCGCCCCTCTGTGTTGACCAGGTCTCTCTCTGCCGGCACCCTTGCTTTACCTTCCACGTGACACCGTGAGCGGTTCTTCCGTCGACGACGTCCCACCATGTCCAGCGAGTTCCTAGGCAAGCGTTACAAGCTGTCCAACAGCGAGAACTTCGACGAGTTCATGAAGGCGCTCGGTACGTAATTGAGACGCGCCGGTGTTGCTTGGCAGCGCTCCGGCGACGCGAGGCCGAGTGCATCGGGGAATCCTAATTTTAGGATGCACGCGCGCTTGATTATCGACCACGCCGATTAGCACCTGGCGAACTTCGTAGGGAGTAAATATCGCGAACCGCTTGAAAGTCGTTTGATTCCTTCGAAAGGCCCTCGAGCGACGTCCTCGCGTACCCTCGCCGAGTGTTCCGTTAGTATTGTCATTGAGAGTCGCGATGTTGTCGAAACTCCTCGCTTTGGTCGCTCATTTGTCCTCTGGGGATCTTCTCTGTGGAACCACGGCAAACATTGAGTGCCATTACACGGCAACGTTAATCCGGTTTAATAACATCCGTAGTTAGTTATAAGGTTGGCCAATCACAGTCATTCCATTCCTCAGGAGAATAGTTGCAATTGGGCAGTTTTAGAACTACGGATGTTATTAAACCCGATTAACGTTGCCGTGCAAACTTGGTCATTGAGTGCCATTACACGGCAACGTTAATCCGGTTTAATACATCCGTAGTTAGTTATAAGGTTGGCCAATCACAGTCATTCCATTCTTCAGGAGAATAGTTGCAATTGGGCAGTTTTAGAACTACGGATGTTATTAAACCCGATTAACGTTGCCGTGCAAACTTGGTCATTGAGTGCCATTACACGGCAACGTTAATCCGGTTTAATACATCCGTAGTTAGTTATAAGGTTGGCCAATCACAGTCATTCCATTCTTCAGGAGAATAGTTGCAATTGGGCAGTTTTAGAACTACGGATGTTATTAAACCCGATTAACGTTGCCGTGCAAACTTGGTCATTGAGTGCCATTACACGGCAACGTTAATCGGGTTTAATAACATCCGTAGTTAGTTATAAGGTTGGCCAATCACAGTCATTCCATTCCTCAGGAGAATAGTTGCAATTGGGCAGTTTTAGAACTACGGATGTTATTAAACCCGATTAACGTTGCCGTGCAAACTTGGTCATTGTCATTGCGCAATATCTAGCAACTTTTCCTTAATGAAATGTATTCTTTCTATTCCCTAATGTAATTTATTTCTAAGTATCTAGAGTCGCGATCGAGGTACAGCTGCGGTATAATTATAGGTTTCTCATGAATTGTGAAACATGCGCATATTAAAGCGAAATATTATCATAATGAGATCTCCCGTTGGCGCCTCGTGTTTGCACGCGGCAGAAACACTGCGATGTTTTGCAGCCATAAACCGTGCTGTATAAATATGCACGCTTCATTACCGTGAGCCGGGCGTGAGGGCTTTACGTGGAAAGCCGAGGGACAAATATCGGAGAATGTCTGAAAGGGGACAACATTGCGACCGCCTATGTATACTACAATTTCGGTGGAATTATGCTCGACGATATCGATTTCAATGATGTTGATTTAGATTACTACGCAGTTGTTGAGCCTGATTTTCAGCGACGCGAGCTCCATGCGAGCGGAAATTTTACGTTGCTCGCCGAAAGCATAACGCACATAAGTGTGTTACAGATGGGTTCCGCCCACCATAGTATCGTTAATGGCTCATCACGAATTTAACGGGCTAATTAATTAAATTTGCCTGCGCATCAGCGAGATATCAATGGGGACCGGGGACGTAATCGATTTTAATACGTTAAATTACGCCCTCATGCTCGTGCAACGACCTGACCTCGATCTTAATTCCAGCCGCACGCATGTCCGATTGTCGTCCAATTTAACACTTGAATTAATTCATCAACGAGATTAATAAATCGCAATTGCCAGTCGAATCGCGCGCGCGTTTACTCGCACCGCAAGAATTCCCGCGAAAGATATGCCGGATCTGGAAGAAGCTAGCCGCATACGCGACGATCAAAACTTGTACGCAAAGCTGCTCGAAAGCGAGAGGGAAAAGATAACGCGCATTATCGCGCAGCTCGTGCAAACATGGATGCATTCCTATCTACTTCTGTTGGTACGATCGTTTCCTTCTGCTGCCAAGGATAGCGCGGGATTTCCGCGTTGATTGCGGGTAGACGGCGAGTGTGCCGGATTGGCCTGTCCGCAGATAGACGTTCTATCCGGATGTCGTCTCGAGAAGAGGCAGCCTAGAGACCCTCCAATAAGAGTCTGGCCATAGAGCGGTTTGGTCAAAATCGTGCGAGAGAGAAAGATATATATTCGCTAAGAACGCAATTTTAATGAGTATACAGGGTGTCCCGGGTTTTAACCGACAAACTGCGGGAGCATATTCTACTAGTGGAAATAAGAAAAAATTCTTATATCGAGTTTGCTTAGAAATGCTTTATTACAAAGTTATAAACCAATATTGAAAAGAAATATGAGACAAGTAACAACGGATTTTTTCACAAAAATAAAAATTATCTACGCAATGATTTAGCGACGCATTTCAAAATGTTGTCCTTGCACATCGATACAAGCTAGACATCGACGTAGTACAGAATTTGTTACGGTACGACATTCCTGAAAATTTGGTTGCATCTCAGTAACTGAATTAGTAATTCGTTGCTTTAAATCTATCTGGTACTCTCCTGTTAGAAAATCTACGTCGATACTCTCGTACGGCAGCTCGTGCATTTCCGTCACAGAATCCGTACACGAAATGAATATCAGTGTATTCCTCATTTGAAAACACTTTTGGCATTCTGATAGTAATAGTGAACATGAATACATGTGAATACACGTAACATAAACATCTTCGACCTTCCAAATTCTACACTATGTTCCGTTGTTACTTATCTGATATTTCTTTTCAATATTGGTTTATAACTTTGTAATAAAGCATTTCTAAGCAAACTCGATATAAGAATTTTTTCTTATTTCCACTAGTAGAATATGCTCCCGCAGTTTGTCGGTTAAAACCCGGGACACCCTGTATACTCATTAAAATTGCATTCTTAGCGAATATATATATCTTTCTCTCTCGCACGATTTTGACCAAATCGCTCTATGGCCAGACTCTTATTAGAGGGTCGCTAAGGCAGCCTCGCGATTATACGCGGCCGGCCGATTCATCATCGGGCGGACCGGCGGAGTGCTCTTTGCAGAACCGTTCAATGGCTGTTCCCACCCTCGCCCCGACGTTGTTACGGTAATCTTCGGGGGCTGCTCGCCGGAAATTAAATAAACGGCCAAGTCTAGACGCACCGTCTCCGACGCGTTGCGTCCCGGTGCCGCCGCGGCGGAAATAACGCGCCGGCTTTTCTGGGAAACGCAGTAAAGCACCGAGTGATAAAATCGATAAGTACATCGAGACGTGACTCGAACGCGCCTCGAAGACGGACTTGTTGTTACCTCGTTATCACCTGCCGGCGAGATAAAGGCACCTCGCCTCTTTATAAGGTCACCTACAAGAATTTTCGCGGGCACGAAAGTCGGTTTGTCGTCAAGCGAGATGTTCCCCTGATACGAGACTCTTTAATTGTATCGATCCGCGCTAGATAATTCTTTTGCGATCGTAAACTGGTGGGAATGACGTATTATCGCTTCCAGTTGCCATTGTAGCTTTCAAGAAAGGATTCACGGTTGAAAAGTATTCTCTTATTATTATATTTTATCAAAAATATATCTTAGATATTATTGCTAGTTAATTATTATTTTAGTAATCACTTTAATTTAATTATTAAAATTATTTTGCTAATTATCCTGCTTGAGCGGCACTTAAGCTGGAATAGTTATGGAACAGCTGTTCTACGAGACGTGTTACTGAGGAAAGTCTCAATGTCGAGTTCGCAGGCCGGTTGACACGTAACTCGTGTACCACGAAGTCGCGATATACAATACTCGCTCATGTTAACGTGTTACACGGATGATAATTCGCAAGGTCTATAAATAGCGTGCGGCTGTTCGGACGGGTCAAACTTCAAAGTTTACATCGGATTTTAACTGAGTCGCATCCTGTATGTCTCACCGCCGTGCGATAAACTTGGCGCTACTCACCTATAGAGATATCAAGTCTAATCAATTATAGAAGCGCGCACATATAGCATGGAAATCAGCCGCGGCGTTGGTCAGTCTCGTTCTTGCTGGCGTCAGTGAAACATCGTTAACAATGTCGCAAGTAATGACCGGTATATTGGGCAAGCGGTATAAGCTCCAGTCGAGCGACAAGTTCGATGAATACATGAAAGCCTTAGGTGAGGTAACACACGTGGCTGGATACGTAAGGGGTGTGTGGGCAGGCGTCTTTCTCATGTATGGGATGGGGCGTGGGAGTGAGCAACTCGAATTTAATTTTCTCCTTTTTCTCGTAAAAAAATCGAGGATTCGGTAGCTTTTTCTTTTTTTTTTCTCTCTCTCATTGAAAGGGAAATGCGTTTCGCGAACCGGGCTTCAGAAGTGCAAACAGATGATGAAATCTCTCCGTTTTATCGTCCGTTTAACGTCAAGTGGACTCTGCTAATAGATATACGTTATCTAAACGTTCAGTGGAGTTTGATAGGATATCGTGAAAGCCTTAGGTGAGGTAACCCACGTGGCTGGATACGTAAGGGGTGTGTGGGCAGGCGTCTTTCTCATGTATGGGATGGGGCGTGGGAGTGAGCAACTCGAATTTAATTTTCTCCTTTTTCTCGTAAAAAAATCGAGGGTTCGGTAGCTTTTTCTTTTTTTTTCTCTCTCTCATTGAAAGGGAAATGCGTTTCGCGAACCGGGCTTCAGAAGTGCAAACAGATGATGAAATCTCTCCGTTTTATCGTCCGTTTAACGTCAAGTGGACTCTGCTAATAGATATACGTTATCTAAACGTTCAGTGGAGTTTGATAGGATATCGTGAAAGCCTTAGGTGAGGTAACCCACGTGGCTGGATACGTAAGGGGTGTGTGGGGAGGCGTCTTTCTCATGTATGGGATGGGGCGTGGGAGTGAGCAACTCGAATTTAATTTTCTCCTTTTTCTCGTAAAAAAATCGAGGATTCGGTAGCTTTTTCTTTTTTTTTTCTCTCTCTCATTGAAAGGGAAATGCGTTTCGCGAACCGGGCTTCAGAAGTGCAAACAGATGATGAAATCTCTCCGTTTTATCGTCCGTTTAACGTCAAGTGGACTCTGCTAATAGATATACGTTATCTAAACGTTCAGTGGAGTTTGATAGGATATCGTGAAAGCCTTAGGTGAGGTAACCCACGTGGCTGGATACGTAAGGGGTGTGTGGGCAGGCGTCTTTCTCATGTATGGGATGGGGCGTGGGAGTGAGCAACTCGAATTTAATTTTCTCCTTTTTCTCGTAAAAAAATCGAGGGTTCGGTAGCTTTTTCTTTTTTTTTTCTCTCTCTCATTGAAAGGGAAATGCGTTTCGCGAACCGGGCTTCAGAAGTGCAAACAGATGATGAAATCTCTCCGTTTTATCGTCCGTTTAACGTCAAGTGGACTCTGCTAATAGATATACGTTATCTAAACGTTCAGTGGAGTTTGATAGGATATCGTGAAAGCCTTAGGTGAGGTAACCCACGTGGCTGGATACGTAAGGGGTGTGTGGGGAGGCGTCTTTCTCATGTATGGGATGGGGCGTGGGAGTGAGCAACTCGAATTTAATTTTCTCCTTTTTCTCGTAAAAAAATCGAGGGTTCGGTAGCTTTTTCTTTTTTTTTCTCTCTCTCATTGAAAGGGAAATGCGTTTCGCGAACCGGGCTTCAGAAGTACAAACAGATGATGAAATCTCTCCGTTTTGTTGTTCGTTTAACGTCAAGTGGACTCTGCTAATAGATATACGTTATCTAAACGTTCAGTGGAGTTTGATAGGATATCATGCGATGCAATGTGCTTCTCGTAGTTACGTAACTTGTTTTGAGCTTTGCTATGTATACACTTTGATGAGCTTCAATTTTCATCGATTGCAATTTCTGCTTGCACGATGAATTTCCTCGAGTGCACGTTGACTGACTCGTGCATACGCTTTTTTTCAGGGGTAGGTATGGTGACGCGCAAGATGGGTAGCAGCGTCAGCCCCGTCGTCGAATTGACGGAGAAAGACGGAATGTACACCCTGAAGACCACCAGTACCTTCAAGAGCACGGAGATCAAATTCAAACTCGGCGAGGAGTTCGACGAGGAGACCGCGGACGGCAGAAAAGTGAAGAGCGTCTGCACTTTGGAGGGTAACAAGCTCATGCAGCTACAGAAGGGCGAGAAGGACACGACGATCGAGAGGGAATTCGGGCCGACGGAAATGAAAGCGGTAAGCGTTCCAATCGTTGCATTCCGATGAAATTAATCGAGTAAGAAATCTTATTCAGGCTACGTGGTTGCAAGAATATTTATCGTTCACAAGAGTAGTACGTCCATTAATCTTCGATCGCGAATGTAATGTATTCGATTAGTCTACATAAATGTAGTCAATGTAATAATATTCAATACCGAGAAAGCAAGGCGATGCTTTAATCCTTGACAGTAAGTAAATACTAAGCAAGAAGCACATTATGTTACTTTGCTTACATCCTATACGTTAAGTTCGCGCACGTCCGGCTATAAACTAAACTCGTGTCCACGCATCGCTTTGGTGAATTTAAAACAGCGCATTAATACAACGAACATCTTGATTAAAAAAAATAAATTTTTTTCACCGTAATATTTCCCTCTCAAGTTACATGCAACTTTTTGTTACTCTTTCGTAATCTCACAGTAAAGATATTTAAATGTATTATTACAGCTGCTTCTCATTTAGCACTCCATGATTGAATTCCATTAATCAAGGAACGTCTTGACAATACAGCGCGAAATGCTCGGAGTTGCTCGTTACAACGGCGCGATGAATCGTGTTGCACATCATCCGTTCCCTGTAAACACTTGAAGCGTTAATTCGTTTTGCGTGTTACCGATTAAAGTACAAAAGCTACGTGCAGGAACGTCACATTAAAGGACCGTTGCACGATCGGCTAATGTCATAATGATTCGTCAAATGTCCGGCCAATTATCGCATACGCTTCTCCTGTTCGTGACACGTACAATTCTGCAGCACCGCGCTCCGAAACGGTGCCAATAAAGACCCATTGATTCGTCTGGCGGCACGGTCCTCACGGTTAAGATACCGTGAGATACCGGCGTCGGAATTATTCCCGCACGCACCCCTTCTCCCTCCCTCTCTTCCTCGCTCTCCTGTGTTAGGAATGATTATTAACACGGGGAATTATTACTGCGAGTGCTCCGTGTGAGAACATTATTAACGTTGCACGTTACTTTCGTTACAGATCATGAAGGTTGACGACATAGTCTGCACGAGGGTATACAAGCTCCAGGAGTAGAGATGCCAAAGCTGAACAGCGTGCACAACCCCATGCGTGTGCTTCTAGAAGCACTATTATAAGAAGACGTGTAAATTATTGTTTAAAATCCTGTCGTTTGTACGCGAATACAGTGCTCGTGCGCCGATGTATAGAGCATTACATCATCACACGGGTATAAAGTTAATCGTTCACGTGTCGAAGAGTAATTGAAACGATTGCGGGAAAGGGTTGTCTTTCTAACGCAATTGGGATTCGCACATTTTCTATGTATGTATTTGTAAAATGAGTGTAGCAGATGACACAACCATTCGAGATGTGCACATTTTCCGATGTATTTATGTACCGCGCGTTACATGGCGAGGTACGTGATACTCTCAGTGGATTATGATTCATGTACGGCAATCGCTGTATTACCTATTGTATGAATATTTGCTATGTGCTTCTTTTTCTACGGATGACTAATAGAAATATACACGCATTTACATCACAATACTCTTGGGTCTCCCAGTTTTCTTTCGACTAGATCATAAGTAACGTAGTACAGCAACAAAACGAGACAATTTCGGGATATTTAGAAGAGAAGGAAATAAAGGAAGCATCGATATAAAAATATAAAAAAAACTAGAATTATATTTTATACAACTATGATACATTGTAATAGGCACTTGGAACATACCGTGACTCTGACATGGCATGAAATAATTTTACTATTCCTGTACAATTATTTATTGTTATTCAATCGTCCGTATCTATCAATGGAGAAATCTGTAAGTAAAATATACGCGGATATATAATTTGCATGCTACATCAAGCATCGTACGCGAAAAATTCATTGGAATTGAACTACCGAGATGACTGCTTGCATAATTCCTTATAAAGAATCTTACATAATATTCTATGAAACAGGTGTGGCCGTTCTCGGTTTTGATCATGTATTGAAAGCACAATAGTCCAGCGTCGTTGGTCCTCAGGGAAACCCTGTTCGCGCACGATAACGGTTTCATCGCCGGCTTGATGTGCGACAATTTGAAATTGGATATCGCCGTTGACGTACATTGAAAAGTATCTATCAATGAGCTCTCGTGAGGCAGGTCGATGTGACAAGTGCCGCCCAGACCGTTCGTGCTGATCCTGAAGAACGGCTCCTCCGGCGATAAACGCAGCTACACGGAGAACAATGCATGTCCGTAAACGTTTAATTAGCGCAGCATAGTATTAATCTGTTACGTAATTGATGAAATCACTCGTTATACCTCGACCAACTCACTGGTTGGATCTAACTCGGCTATCACATCCTTCAACAGTTCCGTTTGCAATACTACTTTGTTGACAACGTCCTCGAGATAGAAGTTCAACAACGCGTCTACTTCTAGAGTTCTTAACGAACAATCTGTTATGACGCCATCCTCCTCAATGATCACGCTTAGAGGATAGCCTGTGCCCTACAATGATATCGTACCGTCGTATTACATTGTTACACTGCTGCATTGCTACTGTTTCTCAAATATCCAGTTTACTTTGTAAAACATCTGTACTGTGATGGAATCTTCTTGCGAAGTAGGCCAAAACATACAGAGGCACTCTACTAGTATGTTTAAATTAATCGAGAAGGTAGCATCCTCCTTCGACTCGAACTCGTCAAAGACCTCGGTTGGGATGTATGCACTAGCCTGCATACACCTTGCGTCTTCAACTGTAATTTTCAACCCCTTTTTACTGCCGAGGCAGATAGCTGTCTGAGTAAATGTACGAACGTTTCTTTATTATGATACGAAAAGAAATGCGCAAGAGTGAGTGTAGCATACCTCCTTGAAATTGATGGCTTTTAACAACTGTATCACAATTTTCAAATTTGCCAATCCTATCTTTGCAGACAGCATATAATCCTTCACGCTAGACAGACTCATTTTTGCGTGAGATCTGATACAGCAATAAACCATCAAACTGTTTTTGCGTTAGTTGCTGATGCAACAATTTTTCAGTGTCAACACTGGCCAGCCAAGCGGCCAAAACATGTTTACACGTGAAAACCGATCGATCATTTAACACCTGCTGCCTATAATAATGATAAAAGAATTTTTTGTGATTTTTTTGGTGATTCATGCAAGTCGCAAGCTACTTAATTTTAAGGTGTAAAGTTTTGATACATGATCACACTAATTTCTAGATAAACAATTTATGTAGAATTGTTATGTACCTGAAGGCAATACAGGTGCAATAGTTCACCTCGGGGAAAAGTGTGTATAATGCACCAGAGTGCCCCTTAATTTGCATCAGCCAACTGGCCTCCTTTGCACTCTTGCACTCTGTTATAATCGCGTTAGATGTTGATATCTGCGTCACTCGCTTCTGTTCATACAAATCTAACGCTCTTTCAAACACACTCCCGAATAGCTTAGATAGCTTCAGTAGGTTTTGATAAGAAACTGAAAGAATTTATATTTCACACCACCGATGTTATCAATAGTTGCTTAACAAAAATATTCGTCCATTTAATGTTTATTTCTTACAAACTGTGCCACTTAACCTCAATCTTCCTACACATTTCTGTCTCTCTTGTTACATATTTACGGTTTTCGCGTTCTCAAACGTGCAGTTGTTTTATTTAGAATACAGAAAGTGTGTGGAAATGTTAGAAAATAGTGTAACTTAATAATATTAGATAACAAGTAGTAAATGACAAACGACATACATTTTCCTTCTCTTCCAAAGTCGCTGGCTGTTTCTTTCAGTGCGTCTTCCACAAAATCCACGTATTTCTGATCGTATGTTATAGACGATGGAACGGCAACGTTCGCTTGTTGATCCAAACTCATTGGAAAATTGCGTAAAAATTCTGAATTTACTCCTAAATGTCTGCTCCAATCCAAAGATCCAAATGCTATGTTATTGCAAGGAGTCAACGTTAATTAGACTCGAAGTTTCAAACACACTCTTTATTTCTAGGAAGACACGACTTAATAACGCAATACACATTTTTCTCTACAGATTTCCTTCTTTTCATTTTCTCTCTTTCTTCATTGAAATCATTGAAAACACACTTGTGCATTGAAAAGTATTATTTAAAAATATACAAGAATGTTTTGCTTGATCCATTGCTGATCATACTAAAAAATGAAGTTTTTGATTTAAGTATTATCAATATTATTTATAAATAAAGAATTTGCTTTTATCTGAAAATTAAAATTATTCAAAGTTATAAAATTCTAATTCTTCGCCGTTGAGTCGTACTACTCCGATTGAAGGCAGTGGAGACTCGTAGCGGGACTTTTTGCAACTAAAATGAGGCAGAAAGCGGTCAGTGCAGCCATCCAACGAGGATGCCGCGTACCATTAACCTATTCGTAAAAAAATGCTAGTTCAAAGTAAGTTTGGTCGAGGTCCGTTACGGGTGTTGCCTTTTCGTGAATTTTCGACAGTTTTTGTATCAAGCAGCTCATTTCTGCATGTCTAAACGGTGTTTCACGCTGCGAAATTTCATCGGAGACAGATTGGCTCGTGAAACATGAACAATCGACGAAGACGAGCCAATGATTTCACGGATTCCTTGACCAGTTTTCGTAAGTGTAACCCACGTTGTTATTCAATATTCTGTTACCAGAGTCTATCAAGGAGAATGTATTGTTGTAATGTGTATATGCGTTAGGTGGAAAATGCATGCCACGTCTTTGTCTATATACGCTTGCTTTTTAAACGCTACGACGTAAATACTGCCCATCATGTGTATGATGCATAGATTGCCATTGTTTATTAACAATTTTACATCGGTCTTCATCGCGTTTCACACGTTTCTGATAGTGCACGTATGTATATAAGTAGAGCTTAAAACAGATGCATGTGTTTACAGGTCAGACGTTTATAGAGGATCAGACTTTGTCACTAGCCTATTCGGAAGACAGTTTGGACATTGGCTCTACAAAAGGCAGGCAACATGATAATCAGCAGAAATATGCAAAAAATAAATCTCATACTGGATCTATTATCTTAGCGGGTCATTTGGCTAGTGAACATAACATCTCGCTACCCGAGTCTCTTGAGAATGCACATAAAGATAGACGAGCTCTTTCAAAGGATATAATAAATGTGTCGGATGAGACATCATACATGTCACTAAAACCAGACTTAAATAAATGTATAAATCTGTTCCAAAATGAGTGTCCAAGTAAAGAAAGCTGTACTGCTGAAGAACTTTCGAGTTCCGCATTAGAGATCAGAGTCAACAGAAATTCCAACACTCTCCATTTCAGTGAAAATAAAAACGTGGAAGTACAATGCAATTTAAGTAGAAATTGTCCACGTTCCGTGTCCCAAAGTTCACTAAGAATTATAAGCTCTCCATTTAATGAAATTAGAAGATCCAAGAGTTGCGTGACTGTTAACGATAATTTAAAAATGGACATTAACAGTGGTGTCAAAGCTGAGCTACGTTCTTCAGCAAGCAGAGACGCAGCTATGAATATGAATACAAAAATTCGAATAGTCATTTCTCCGTGCAAGACATTGCTGGTCTCAAAGTCTTCCACTACATCAACAAACAAGAAGACTAATTCTCATTCCACAAAGGAGGATCAGAAACGTGATTCTGTAAGTAGCGAGAGAAGCTCGGAGGAGGAATGTAATCCATCCGAGCTGAGGGCAGTATTAAATTCGCTTAAGGACCAAAAGCCATGGAAGGAGGAAGGAATGGTACAAAAATGTTTGAGACGCATGTCTGCAAACTTCTACGATTCGCCCAGAAACTTTACGGAACAATTACTGACAATAATCGAGGAATCGGTCATAAACAACGATACTTCGGGAGCTTTGGAGTACCCGGAAATTAGTCTGTGCAGATTAACCGAGGAACTTCGGAAGATGTGCAAGTTTATAGAGGATGAAACCGTTCCCGAGTGGCCTCGGTCCCCGAATATCGACACGTCGACACGTAATGGAAGAAAATATTCAAGAGACTGTCACGAGTCCCAACTTGATTCCTCGCGGAAATCTCTCGATGCTGTCGCGACTCCGAATAAAAATCTGTGCGTAACGCCTACTCCTACTCGACGTATCAAAAGCCCTAAAAAGATCTGTAGGCCAAAGATTAGTGCGCAAAGTCCAAAGCCGCACGATAGCACAAGCACATTCGAATCTCTCGAGGCGTTCTGCAAAATATTGTACCCTGACGAGGATACGTCTCCCCCAGAGAAAATTTGGTCGCAGTCTCCTCTACGAGATATGAAGCGTATTCTGCTCGCGTGTGGAAATCAGATGGCTTCTTTGGACTCGCCCAACATTTATGAACAACTGAAAAAAGCTGCAACTTCCACCGTGGACCCGGCACGCAAACCTGATGTGGTACCTGAAACGCAAGCCCCTCAATGCAACTTGCTGTCACATGAAAAACGTGACGAGGCTGGTTCGAAGAGCATATCGGATGTACTTAGAAGCAAGCAGCAGGCTGAATCGAGTAAACGTTACGAAATGATAAATCCGGATCATTTGGAGGACACGCTTATGTACGAGATCGCGAAGAAGAGACAGAGATGCCTCGACACGGCGAAAGTAATGAAGGAGATCGACGCGAGCTCCGAGCCGGTTTCTTCTGGAGCAGCAGAGGCGCAGCAGTCGGATCCAAGTAGCGCAGCCGTTGAATTGCCGAACATTAACGACTCCAAGTTCATGGAAACATTAATGACTGTCAAGAAATATCAAGACTATCTCGAAGGAGCCAAACCTTTACTAAATTTGTTTGAGCAATCGAGATCAAACACTTCTCGTTTCTCTCGTGGTGAGAAAGTCGTCAAAAAAACTAGTAAAGCTCATTTAGGACTACCAAAGTCTCCAATGATGAGGAAAAAGAGTCCTTCAGCTCGTTTAGGATCACCAAAGTCTCCAATGACGAGGAAGAAGAGTCCTTCAGCTCGTTTAGGATCACCAAAGTCTCCAATGACGAGGAAGAAGAGTCCTTCAGCGAGACGTTATTCCCTTAATAACGTGGTTATTTCAAAGCCGAAGCTGTTCATAACTCCTGGCAAAACTCCAGTCAAACGAACTTGCACGAACACGAAGCGCACGTACTTTCCTAATCTGATAGCTGGCGCGAGTAAACAGAGGCGTGACATCAGTCCGCACGAGAAAAACGTTTATCGACAAATCGGAAGTTACGACCATGTAATATCGCCGGTCGCAATGTACATAAGGAGTACGAATCCTTGTCTGGTGAAAAATGTACGGCCCAAAACGAACGAGATGTTGTTAACACCGAGGAAGCAGCAGATTACGTCATCTGGCAGTCCAAAACCGCGGATGAAGCTTCGATTGTCTCCAAAAGAACCGAAAGAGGTGAGAGCTCGGATATTATAAAAAAGATACGGATAATAATATAACATAAAAAACCTATTTCTTTCTTATTGTATCCCCCCCCCCCCAATGTTTATCTTATTTTCTTACATATTATAAATCTTTTTAATTAATGTTTATTAACCAATTAGTTAACATATATAATATTATTTATAATTAATTTATTATATATAAATTAAATATTATTTAAACTTTAATTGTATATATAATTGATTATTAATATATAATTATGTAATTATAGTTAAATTAATATAATGTTAAAATTATATAAAATCTGATACTTTAATATCAAATTAATAATTATATATAAGCACAATCTACAATCTACGTCATTTTGTGTTATTTTGTGCTACAGGAAACGGCTGGAACTGCAGCAAAAGATGAGAACGTTGCCGATAACTTTTTACATCCAAAAGTGCACTACGAGCTCCCGACGCATGTACGCACGGTGCGTAATTTGTGTGCGAAAAATTTGGTTTAATAAGACTTTAGAAAATACGTATTTATAATGTTCTTCTCAACATGTTCTCCAGATAAAAGAAATGGAAGGTCGAAAAGTAGGAAGCCGCATAAACGAATTGCTGCGTACCACGCAAGATAAAGTCGTGATTCGACACGAAGGTACCTGCCATCAAAATAGATGATTTCTGCATAAATAAAATATATGTGTAATTTAATTTCTGATGGCATTATATTTCTGTTAGGTCGGGCAAAATCAATGAAAACGGATTGTTCGGAGCAACCTGAAATTCATTATACCTCCGCAGAAGAATCCGTGCATGTTGAGCAGACGGCTCGTAAAACGCAGTTTTCACGTATATAATTACTGATATTTTAATATTAGATTGTTATGATGTATATCAGCAGCGAAATCTATGACACATGTTATTTTATATTTTTATTAGAGCTGTAAGTTTTAACTTCTGTGAGATAAATTAGCTTTCGTTCAATTAAACGTGCAATTTTATTACAAATTACTTTTTTTTTCGTACTTCGTGCTTTCGTGTTGTAAAGTCGTACGCAGCATTTTGCTGCATGCCAGCTTTTTCCGCAGGATTGAGTAGCCTCTCTCTAGAAAGTTTAACAAGTTATAATTTCGCGACACAATTCCATTTCCTACTTCCGTGACATCAGCAGGAAGAATGAGTTTACTCTTCGAACGGCCTGTTTTTCGAAGTCTACTGTGAACGGTGCGGACTGCGTACAATTGCAGGAAGGAACCTGTTGAGGAGAGTGCTCTTACGCCCACCGCGTAGGACGAAATCGCAACTCTGCAATACGAGTTACGCGGAGAAAAAGGCAAGCATTTTAACAGTTTTACGACGTACATCATAAATTTCGCTTCGAAAAAGACGACGTTAATAACGATAAGAAACCGCATGGATAACTCTCGAGGCATGACTCAGGGCGCGGCACTTCCCAGCCGCGCACTTTTCAGAATCTAGAATGTTGTGGGAGGCTCTCGTTTATCGATACGACGCACCAGGCGCGAATTGCGTCGCTTCTTGCAATCCCCGCGACTAGGGTCGTATCACGTTGGGAGGACTGTTAATCACGGATTAATAATAGCTTCGAAATCCGTGCCGATATCGAGGGCAATATATTTTTAATTATGCGATATTGAGGGCAGTATATTTTTAATTAATGCGACCAGGAAGGAGAGCTTCCTACGTGCAAGGATACCTGTCACGATTTTCGCATCCTTGACACGCCGTACTTGGTCAAAACTTTTTTGATCTTACGTAATGCTCCATTTCTCTGCACCATAGACACGAGTTAAGCATCGTGTAAACGTTTATTTAAAATATAGTATGTATCGTTCTTTATATGGTCTAATTATTGCAGATAATGTGGAGTTTCCTACGTGAGTGTACAATTCTTATAATTGTTTCAGATTGTAACGTGTGCGGATGCTCAAACTGCTCGAATTTCACGTACAGAAAATGCTAACATAACTAAATGTGGGTAACTCGATGCAGATATGATTGAGTGAAGATCACCAAAACTCATCCGCAGGAGTTCGGCTCTTTTTTTTCAAACTCTCTCTCGCTCTCTGCTTTGCGCAAAGCTTCATCCTTGTCTTTCTCAAATATTTCAGCGATTCTACGATGCAACGACCGACGTTTTCCGGGTCAGCCTGCCCGACTACCTGTTAGAAAAAGCCGTGCCGCCGCGGTACACACGGCCCTGAATCGTTGCGCATGGCACGCATGTTGCCGGTTGCACACGCCGCGCGTTATGCTTGTCAAGCCACTCGGAACCAAGCCCGGCCGCGGTGGGGAACGATCGATAAATTCCAAGTCCCGACGTCGTCCCGGCAAGTGACTACTCCGCTGCATTATCTGAGAGGTCGAGCCGCGCCGTACGCCAGAATCAACCGAAGATGCCGGGACCAGGATGCGACAAGTGCAAGGGTAAGTGCGCTCATAAATGCTTAATAGACATTAATGGACCATTTGACATGACGTTTCCTCAATTGTCGCACGCTTTCTTTTTTTCTCTCTCTCTCTTTCTCTTTCTGGCGGCTGTAAAAGAATCATTGATGAACGGTGAATGGCTGGAGAATTTGTCTCTTGGGGAGAGACCTCTCGCACCGGTTCAATGTCTAATTGTCATTGATCTCGGCACACAGGACGACTAAAATCCACCTAGTCTGATCGAATTTGCTTAATTGCCTTTACTGAAATTACTGGACTACACATTATTGCCACGACAATTTGCCTGTTGCACAATTTTCGAAGGCTACGCGCGGCTTTGAAAGAATTTTTTTTAAAGCATAATAAAATACATATATGTATTATCTAAATGTCCATGCCGTATCTTGGCGTAATAAATGTGTTTCTGCAATATTAAAAAATCTGTTACAGATAAATGCCAGGACTGCAAGTGCGGCGACAACTGCTCGTGTTGCTGCGATTCCGGATGCAAAGGTAACGTTCGCATTAGGAATTAACGGTGCACTTCGCTCGCCTCTCCTCGCAATTGCGCAATTTGCCGTTCGCTCGTTATTTTTAATCGCAACCAAGTGCGAATTATCTGGCTGCCTCTCGCAACAACGTGCCGGGCGTCTCTCCGCGTCCCAGCAATGCGTCCACGGGGAGAATGCGCTCCGACAGTGACTGCACTATCTTTTTTGTTTTCCATCGCGGACAATGACCGGCTAATGACGGCCGGCTAGTATCACCTCGCACTGCGCATCGCAATTTTGCGGGTTTCTTGCGAGATTTGGTAGCCGCGTGACGCAATTGCGCCTGACGTGGTTTCTCGGAATTTTCACGCGATAATTACGATTGTTGTACACAATGAAATGTTTAATGATGCCTCGGGGAATACTTCTACATTCCTCTTACATTTAGTCCTGTTGCTTACGCGTGCTTCTTTTCCTATTTCCATCGAATTTATTTATAAAGGTTTTCAATTTATGTGTAATTTTGTAACTGTGCAATAATTTTTGTTTTTAATAACCGGAAAGAGTAGACAAATTAGAAAGCTGTTTTAGACAGCTTTTTTAGGTATATTACTGTCTTTTTTAAACAAGTGCACATAAAAGAAGTTCGTAGGCTTTCTCTTAAATATTGTGGAAATAAACAGATAATATATTCTTTCTTACAGATCAATGCAGCTGCAAATCGGGCGGAAAGTGCTCGTGCAAGCAAGGCACTTGCAATTGTTAATTAATTATCATAACATTAATTAATAATCCATATTGAAAGTGATAATGTAATGTGATGAAGACATTCAACATGTAGACATAATTTGGAGTATCTTATATTATCATTGTTGAAATGAAGTTTTTCGCTTCATGAGAATTTTGCAATAAAATGCAAGCTTTTTTGTTAAATGCACAGCTAATGAGATAATAAAATTCGTAGACTTTATCACGTTTTGTTTTGCAACCATAACTTTATTTCCCATCCTCCTTGCGTTACAATGATAATAAAAACATGCGCTATGCAAAAACAATGTTGGAAGAATTTATATTTAATTCTGTGAACTAATCATGTGCGTATGTGTGTGTCTGTGTGCGAAAAGTTGTAGATTGAAATTTATATCTAATCTTAATGCGCATTTATGATGATAACTCACGAGATATGATAGTATTTATCGCTGCACATATAAGTACGCAATTAATTAGTAAATACTCAATAGTTTTATTTGGAGAATTTTATCGAATACGTACGATATATTCAAAAACACGCGAGATATATCTCGATCTTCAATATTTTACATTTTTGCAATTTAGCTTGCAAAATTCAAGTTTCTCTCATCGTCAATGATTCGTAATTAATTATAATAACTGTTTTATCTGTTCTTCCGAAATTCGAAAATTTATTATTTATTTTCCACATTAAATATTTCTTGACTAAAGCTCGCGCGATTCTAAAATTTGTACGCAGAAAACAGTAGTTAATATAATTCCACATTTATTTATAATATTCTCTATCTATTAAATATATATATAAATTCCTTTCAATTAAATTCTTTTCATCGTATTTTGTATCTACTGGAACATACATCGCGGACTCTTGGCTTTAATAATGTTTGACATTTTCATCTTTGCTTATATCGACCTTGGAAATGTTTTGAATCGTTCGCTGCTTTTTCATAGTTTGAAACAAAGAATCGTTCGTCAGTAACGATCGAAGTCGCGGCGTATTGTCAATATCATCGGCGGATCGGCGTCCCGTATTCTTCGCGATTTCAAGTGTTTCAAAGAGAGATTTGCCACAACGATTCTCGACACTCTTACAGAACATAAAGCTTCTCGCGTAATATATCATTGTTACAGATCGTAACGCACATCGCGATTTCGGTATTGACGAATCTCCCCAGTAAGCAAAATGTGTGCAATCTGCCAGCAGATTGGCAACAGATTACTGCAGAAGTCGATAGCAAATTGGCATCCGTTATGTCCGCGTTAGGATAGTGATCTGCCAGCAGAGCCTGCTAACAGACTCTGCCAGCAGACTGGCGGCAGAAACCGAGCAGGATCTGCTAACATTTGACGGCAGATTGACGGCAGAAACCGAACAGAATCTGCAGCTTTTGGCCATTCATATTTACGACATATTAAAGCATGTGTTTACTTTTAACACACTATAAATTGGCATTTTATATTACCATGTGTTAAAAGAACGCATTTGTTTGTTTGTTAAATTAAAGTACATTTGGCTTGATGTGTCTTTCTGACAGGTCGTTGCATAATCTCTCTCTTATTGTTAATTTATTCTAATCCGAAGTCCGAATTTTGCTTTCGAACTTCAGATTGCTCGTGGCGCGCGTGAACTACATGGACGTTGTCTCTGGAGCCTCTGTGCCGCGAGTGCAAAAATTTTCAGAAAAATTAATATTATCGTGCCAAGGCGCGTATATTAACTTATATAACTGTTAGGCTAAATCTTAACATCGAGTAAGAACTCGACGCGTGCACCGCATAGCGGTGCGGAGCGAAAACGCATATTCATAGCCGTGTAAATTTGAATACCGTCGAAAGCTGCGGATCCTGTTCGGTTTCTGCTGCCAATCTGCCGTTAGATTCCGCGCGCGCAGATCTTGCTCGGTTTCTGCTGCCAATCTGCCGTTAGATTCCGCGCGCGCAGATCTTGCTCGGTTTCCGTCGACAATCCGACTTCAAGCCGTGTTTGCAGATTCTGCTCGGTTTCTGCCGCCAATCTGTTCTTAGATTCTGTGAGCAAGCTCTGTTACATTTCCGGCACCAATTTGTCGAATTAATCGTTAATAACAACTTCTGTATCAAATTTGTTGTCTCTTGGCTGGCAATAGTTGATAGCAGATAGTTAGCATCATCTGCTTTCGGCAGACTTGGCTATCTGGGTCCCTTTCTACATCTAGCATCGATCAAAATGGCCCTCGCATTGTTCCGAATTACATTTCGCGGCGAAAAGCAGCGGGACTGTAACATGTGAACGATTGTCGCGAGGTACGTGCACGTATACATCATTATTCCGCAATCGGCGGCATCAATTCTCTGTAATGATTCACTGACAAGCAATTTCGATCGTTTTATTACATAAAATGACGAAGTTGATTTATTTCTTTGTGTCTTCTTTCTCTCTCTTTCTCTCTTCGGTATTAGAATTTACTCGATTAAATTCAATAGCCGCGACGTGATTGGTCCGCTGCTTCGAATACCCGAAAATCAGCGAACTTCATATCAATCGCGCGCTACGCAATCGTGTTCGGATCGTGTTCGGCGTAGCTCCGTGTTTCTCGCGATTATTGTCGTTTTAAAGTCCACCTTGCGTGCGAAGACTTGTCGTATCGTTGAGATTTCGCGGTTCCGGTGCCATCCCAGTGAGAAATGATATATTGAATCGATGTCGATTCTATCAGATTTCATCGATGCATTCCACGTTTGTCTATCGTCAACGATTCGATATCGATTAGATATCGATTTGACTTATGAGATAAAAATATAAATTTCCTAGTTTAAACGAATGAAAATTACTGCTTTTGCATATAGCTGAGTATCCGGTTTAATATTACAAAAGTTTGTCTATACATGGAATTGTGCTCTCAGATTTCTGTAAATTTTGAATTGCAACGTGTTAATAACCTTTAATTTGCAGCAATATATATCCTCTGATTCTGTTCTTTTACTTAATACGTTTACGGATTTATATACAATTATATGTATGTATACAGTACGGTGCATTGAATCGCGTGGTAATGAATAAATATATTTATTAATTTTACTATATATATATTAATATTTTATATATATATATATAAAATATAAAAAAACATAAAATTAGCTATATTTTTTATTACTCGCATAATTGTACATATATATACATATGTGTGTGTGTGTGTATGTGTGTGCGCGCGCGCTAATATTTTATAAACTATATATATTAATAATATATAAAATATTAACATATATAGTTTATAAAATATTAGCGCGCGCGCGCACACACACACACACACACACACACATGCATATGTATATATATGTACAATTATGCGAGTAATAAAACAATATAGCTAATTTTATGTTTTTTTTAACAAATGCATTCGAATTGTGCGCCAACAATCGTCCGCCAGGTTCCACTGTCAATCACGCGCGCAGATGCGCCACACCATTGCGCTATTGTTTATGTCTTGTTTCTCCTCCTGTTCTGTTACATCCGACGACCTTAATCTAACGTGTCTATTGTGTGTTTGGAATTATTCGCAAAGAAGAGTGAAAGAAAAGGAAATAAAGACCTTAGAAGGAAGAACGAACGAAAAGAATAAGTACAAGAAAAGAAGTTTTAGTTCAAGTTTTGCTACATGGAAACGTAAGTTAAAGGCGTTATATACCCTCCTTCCGTCTCATATCCAGTTTAGATAAATTAAAAAAGCTGTTCCAAATTAATATTACAGAAACGAAGAGTGAATACGCTGCCGAGTCTTATAAAATACCCAGTGAGAAATGAGTCGTCGATCGACGTCGAATCGACGTTGATTTTACGGTTTCGACATCGATTCGGCATCGTTTCGACGTCAATCGACGAATTATTTCTCACTTATTCGTAAATAGAGTGGAGTCAATTTACAAAGAGATCGGAATGGAATTCCCTCCATTTGTAGACCTCATTTATCGCATTGAAAAGCGCTCTCTATTAATAGACGAAATATATCGATTTTTCAAGAATTTCGATATCGACGAATACTCAAAACTGTGACCACCCGAATATCGAAATTGATGTGAGCATCGATTATATCTTGACATCGAGATTTCGACTTCTTATTTCTCACTGGGATTGATTCATTTCGCGTCGCCGATCGCAGTCTGGAATCGACCGAAATCAGTTTTGCAAGTTTCGGTATTTCGCCGAATTTGTATTGTCCCGAACGCAACATGGCGGCGCGGCCACCGGCAGGTATGTACGACGCGTAAGCAGGTTTGAAGTTAGCCGCGCAACGATTAGCCGGTATTTTGCTGAAGAGGTTCGCTCTAATTGCTTGTCGGTAAGTGCGTTACTGCAGTATCGGTAAATGGATTGCTCTGTGCATCGTCTCACTAGCGGTCGCTGCAATGCCGCTTATCCTTCGTCGATATATAACCTCGCGGCGTTCGCGTGTTGCACGAGGGCGCTCGGGTGCAAAAACGCGTACTTTTAATCTGGTTTTGAATCGGTTTACGATAAAATACGGATCTTTTCGGGAATCCAGTCTTAAAGAAGGTATATCGATAAATCGATAAAATCGCATTGGAGTGCCGTGCTAATGGGATCGCGCGAATTTTCTCGTGAGTGAGTGCCGACTCGGGAGTGCTTTTACGGGCGAGTGCCGAATCGGGAGAGCCGTTTTTTCGCGAGTGAGTGCCACAGAGTATCCATGGACCAGAGAGGAAAAGGAAATCTGAGAAACATCATGCAACGACGCGACAACTGTGGAGTAAGTAAGTATATGCAATATATATTTCTTTTCTTATAATACGTAATTGAACATGTACCCATACAACACGAAAAGATTGCATATATATTGCAGGAATCTTCCACCGCAACGTAGCAACATTGCAAATTCACTGCGAAATGTTTCTGCAGCATTGCTATGGGATTGCAGGAATGTGAAAATGTCCGCTTTTCGGAACATTGCAACGAAACGTCATAATAATATTGCAATGTAATGAATTTGCAATAATTATAATTATTCATTATTATATACTTTAAATATTTTTATTTATATAACTTCAATATTTTTATTTATTAACATAAATAGACAATTATATGTAATATAACAATAGTAATAAAAAATGAAATAAACATTTTCTCTATTTTTGTTATAAAAAAGTAACTGTTCTTTATAAAAAAAAACTTAAAAATCCTCTTCTTGAGATATTATTTTTCCTTTAATTATGTTAAAATATTTTTCCTTTAATTAAATAATTGAATCTTCTTCGTTTTTGTTTGCATGTTGCCTGTAAAAATAAAATAGGAATTAAAATTCATATATTGGCATAAAATTACATAAAAATATACATACTGCAAGTATGTATAGAATTATATGTAAAATGACATACTTTGATCTCTCAATCCTAACCGGAGCTTGAGCAAGCCACTTGGAAATGCATTCAGCAATTTCTGTATCAGTGGCATGATCGTGTATTTCACGAACAGCTTCTATAACAGAAAAAGTTATTAAAAATATTACAACTATTAATATGCAGTTTTCTAATGAATTTCCATAATTTTGAGGTTATAGTGATATAAACCGTGAGATAGGCAAATAGAGTGATTCTCTATTATAATTAATAGATACAAGATTAACAGCACACAAGTGCTATAATTAGACATAATATTATAAAAAAGTACTTACCTTTTTTTTTACGTAACTACTTTCTTTTAGAATGATGCTCGCGTCGTACAACCACCATGTTCTTTAGATAGTCGAAAGAGACAAACACCGCATGCACATATATATTACCGGGCTCAGATTCTGGTCATCACACATCATTGGTCGAATAGATTTGGACGAATCTCGTTAGGATAGGAAGACTCCAATGTTTTAATAAAATGAATTATTAATATTAATTAATTACAAATTTTGATTGTGCAATGTTTCCGAAATATTAATGTCATGTTGCTACAAGTGTGCTGGTATTTTGCGGATATGTATCTCTGCAATGTCTTTGTACTGTTGCATTGCAATTTGCAACGTTGCAACGTTGCTGCAATGTTGGTGCAAGCTTCTGTGCTGTATGGGTATAGAGCACATCATTGAGAATTTTATAATTTTATAGCGGGATATAATTTTGAGCAAAATACCCTCTTGGCACGTAATACGTATACATAGAATATACACGTCTTAAAGAAATTGGAAAAAATGTTAACGATTTTAATAAATGCTAACTTTGCTTCTCATTAGATTTTTGTTACAATTTTCACACATATACAGACATGTTGCTTTATATATGTTCTTTACTTTGTCCCTGTTATTTAATTTATCGCAAAGTAGTTAGAGTAATATGAAGTTCATCAAAGCGCGATCATGAAGTGATTACGTGAAATTGTTGCGAACAAAATAAATGAACAATTTGTCACGTGAGAATATAATGAAATAACGTGAATAACGTAGAGTAAGCTACTTTTACTTTTGTTGATCGAAATCGATGCTTCAAACGACATAAGTGTAACTTATGATTATTCAAATGAAATGTAACGCTTAATCAAATATAGAAAGAATAGTTAACGCAAATCTTTCGCTTTCTGCAGGCAGATATAAATTTTCATTAACCTAAATTATTTTAGATAATTATATCTGTGGTTCGTTGTATATAATTTTCACAAATTTTGTCAACATCGTATTATAATTATTTGTAGAAGAATCAGAGTTAATGTCAATTGCAGATTTATATTTCGGATTATCTGTTGTTTATTTTGCATACACAATATTGTGATTATTATTACTCTTTATTACCCGTCAAATGTTATAACAGAATATATACTGGACAACAGATCAATTAATAATTTAATCTTTATATATAAACTGGGTGGGTTACACGGCGGTGTTGTATATGTTTTGGATTACTGCTCGATGGCGGATCGAATAATTTTTGCTACAATATAAATACGCATCGCATTACTTTATACAGAGAAAATGTCCCAATTTCACATATATTTCAATGATATTAGAAACCAAATCAGTAATAATGGTTGTATCGAAAAAATATATATGTAATATACATATATGTTGCTAACTTTAACGGAAACAATTTAAAACGAAATTTTAGTGAATTTAACAAATGAAACCACCATTTAAAAAAAAATTGATACTTAACTATATAATAAATTTAGCAAAACACGGATGTGTATGGATACTGTTTTAATACAGTTTTAATTGAAAAAAGTTCATTGTCAAAATATGCTATGCTGAAAATTATATATATGTAACTGAAAAGGTTTTAAAATTTCAAAACTTTAAATAACAGATCGTCTCTAAATTAAAACAAACTGTTAAAGTTATTTACTTATGAATTAAAGAAATAGACAATAGTAGATATTGCAATAGAAATAGATACAGTCGCAAGCGCCAATTTGCACTGATGTTCATTGTAACGGGCCGATAATCGAGGAATTGATGATCACAGGAAGTGCTTACGAGAATCGCCGGTGCGTCTTTAATTGATAATCCGATTAATTACGCGTTTGGACTTTGAGCGCGACACTACTTGGTCAGCTCGAACAAGGGTGGCAAGCCGTCTGGAATGCGGCATGTAACGTGCAGCTCTCGCGTGCGAAACGATTGTGACCAACATAGCTTTCGCTAAAAGCGCTTAAATTTATAATGATCCGATGCTATCAGTCGCGCGGTTGCTCGTGAATAATGCAGCAGACGAAATTTAAGAACTACGAAAGAAATTCCGCGAGAAAATGTTCGTTTACTAATGAACAAATAAAAGCGTTCGGAATGTTCGATACGTATGCATCTACAAGAATCCGACAGTATCTCGCTATTTTCGTCACGGTTCAGTTCTCGCTTTATCACCCCCGTATTACTCGCTTGTACCCTGGGAACGTGCACCGGGAGTACTCGAGAAGGGCGAACGACGTGATTAAGACGTAACTCCGAAAAGCGAAGTCCATTCGCGCTCCTTTCCCCGTCGACTCGCCACAATACTATAATGGGAAGGGAAGTTATGGGGAGTTATAACTGCGGCTCGTGTCACGCGAGCGTCGGGAGAGCGGAGGAGCGAAAGAGACGCGGAAAATTTGCAAAGAAATTCGACGGGCGCCAGGGGAACGGCAGATCTTCGCGCGCCATGGTTTTAACGAGAAAAGGCGTGAGTGCCGTTAACGACACCCTGCGCGGCTTTAAGAACTAATATTTCCATCATTGTTAGCTTTTATGACGTGCCGGGGTGGCTGCCCGAATCGTATTTATCTCGCGTATGAGAGAAAATGCACGTCCGTCGAGACTCCGCTGCGGCAAGACGGTCGGCTCAAGTTGTACGTAGCGTAGTGACTTTCTAGCAAAGCACGTCTTGATTGCATATGGATGACTAGTTAATCAAAAAATGATCTTTCGTATAAAATCAAAATTGATCCAGATCATAATAGTTGGAAAATCAAAATGTAAATGTTTAAAAATCGCCTCGGCTTTTTCAAAAAATTAGAATTGCTTAGTTTATGAACAGTTTACTCTATTTTAATAAAATGGTTATCATCGCAGTTAATTAGTATTAGTTTTAGATGTCGATAAATTCAATTAACAAAATAATAGAGACAGTCGATTGTAAATTTTGTATTTAAAAGGCAATCTTGCATATCAAGCTGCTTGCGACACGCAGAAGGTAACTCGTAAGTGAGATCGTTAGCGCCGAGGGTGCGACTTGGCATTGTGCCCCGGAGTGTGTCTTAAGTGTTGGTTTATTGTTACCCGCACCCGGTGGGCAGACTACCCTTACATATTTAAGACGACCCATTAGTGTCTAGGGCCGCGAAATGTCGCGAAATTGTCGTGCGGACCTACAGTCTTACCAAGTTTCGTCTTCGTCCAGTTTCGAACTGCAGAACGCGTTCAACATAATTACACCGCACGGACGGTCATGCAGCAAACGCGGGTGATTAATGATTGCCCTTCGATCTAATCAATCGATTCAACTTCGCCGGATGTAGACAATATGATGCTTATCGTTAAGGGGGTATTCTAGTGTAGCATGTCAGAAAAATCGAATTTTTTTTTGGCATATTTTGCAAGTATATGGTATGGAAAATATGTCTGCGAGAAGATTTAGCCCGATTCGCAAAATTAACAAAGTAATAGCACCTAATAGAAAATAACCTCTGGCGCGCGCTCGGCGGTTGGACCGCGCGGCGCACAACAGAGCATTGTGTTAGTATTTTAGGTAGGATCGGAAGATCGTTATTCTTTGAAGGTCGTACATTTGAATTGGAGCCTTTGTATAATACAGGTTATATAGTACAATGAATCTCTAAATTCATTGATTTGGACTTTTGCTCCAAAACATCTCCATGCTGGCGCGAAAGTTGTTGAAATAGCAACATTCTTGGCAGTTATAATTTTCAATAAAGGATTTATGCCAATTTTCAAACTTATGAACGTGATGGGAGTTAGTATTGGTCAGCAAGCGGTGATGTACGCAAACTCCCGGAACGAAGCTCGCATCACCCGCTCGGAGCGGCGCTCCACTAACTTCTCTCGAGATCAGAGAATGAATCGCAGGGAAGAGAGATCAGCTCTGCAGGACTTCTACGAACAAGAGGAATGTCCCCTGTATGGCCCTGGACTAGCCGATTGATCGTAAGTAACATTATCTCTATGTAATCAGTATGAAAAACTTTAAACGTGTTTTTCTCGAAACCATGTTTTTCAAATTGGTTCCCATGATATCTCAAAAACCAGTTAATCAATTGACTCAGGCTTTTGCACACATCTTCAGTATATGTGTGGTTATAGCCCCTACCACAATCAAGTCGAAATATTGTTTTTTGGAATTTCTACAGCCCTTCAATGGTGAAAAAAATGGCACAAATCGAAACTTAATTTTCTCAATGAAGTCATGTTTTAAATTTTCAACATTTTTTTTTCATTCTGGTGCCTGCTATAGCCACACTCATACTAATTAAGAATCTCTTTGGTTTTTTTGTTTCAGATGAGCAGAACAGCTGAACTCATGGGAACCATGGACCAACTTGTTTTTTCATGTTCTTATTTAATATCATGTGCAGCGCTTATTTATAGTTATTGCCTACTACAAAAATTTGGAAACACACCAAATATGTATGAATAAGCAGGGAAAACCCTGCCTCAAAAAACCTTATACTTTTTTCAAAAAAAATTCACCAAAATAGCATACAAATTCCGCTTTTACACTAGAATACCCCCTTAACTGATTCTCTCGAAACGTAACGAGAGATGGTATTAACAGTACACGTAGTCGACGAGAATACATACCGACACTCCGTTAACTTACCTACGTTGCAATTATTCACAGGCACACATTAATGACAATGCGCAAAGCCATGATCATCAATCGCTCGCGACTCTGTTCTCGCGCGTCTCTCGCGAGTCTTACAAATCGGAATCACGAGGGAGTGGCAATCTTAGCGACCGAGAACGCGTGGCGGACTCATTAAACTTTTCGTCGTTTCGTCCTTCGGAGAATCGTGTCGGGAGCAACGGCTCCCACGGGAACACCAGTGTGGCACGATTATACAGACCGCTCCGTTCACGGGAGGAGAGGGAAGGATTATACGGCCGCGGCGTAAAGAAGGGTTAAAACGGCATACCTCGAGCTCGGTTGCTCTCTCTCTCTCTCTCTGTTCCTCTTTCTCGTCTCGTCGCAGAGAGAATTCGAATGCTCGAACGAGGGAGGACTCGCGCGAGGAGGATTCTCCCATTTCGCTGGGAGAAGACGAGAGAGAGAGATGATCTCTCAGCCGACTTCGTCCTCCTTGCCAAACTACCCCGCTTGTTGCCTTTGTCGCGGCCGTCCGCCGGGCCCAATCGCACGAAATTAATGTCTCGCCATTATTAGCAGAAGTTAGCCGACTGCGAAGAAGTTGCCACGCCACGGGTGTACTTTCGTACGGGTGGCAGGGAGGATAAAAATGGAGAGCCGAGTGGAGTTATAACTCCTGGCCTCTGATCGCGTGTGTTCGTTGCTGTCGCATCATGTTTCTTCGTTAATGCAATTGCCTGTCGGCGAGAGGTCCTCTCGGATTAGATGACACACGAGACTCGCATCTTTTCCTCGGGCAACGGGGTGTTTTGTCCTCATCGAAAGCTACTAAAGCTGTACCACGCTGTGCTGAAAGAGAGAGAAAGGAGCGAAAACGCAGACGCGCCAAAGTATCTAAAATTTTCGTACTTATTATTCCGTGTATAATAATGAATTATAGAACGCGAAAAGAATTATACACACGTAATTATTTAAACATACTCTTTGGTTTTTTTCACACGTGATACAGCCTTAATGATGCACGAAATCCTTCCGCGTTCTGATCATCTGTATCAATTCCTACATAAAAGCGCTTACATGGCATAACGAACGATGAACATCCCCCTGGCATGGTGTAATATCTTTGTAGACGGAAAAATAAGTGCTCGAGTGTCATAATTAAAGCGCGATGCTGGAAAACGTCTCGTTGGCCCCTTCGCGGTGGATAATAGACCGAGAACCAGTCGTTATCATAAATTCTTAATCCGAATCGGCGGTAAAACTGAAAGTTAACCAAGTTCGGTACCATTAGCCGTAACAGTGCCCGCAGTAAGTTCTTACGGTAACGATGCTGTAACGACGGTTTCCGGAGCGTGGCAATTTCTCGCGATAAAGTCACCGATGGGACCTACAAGAATTAAACTTACCCGAAGGGGTAGATCGGCGACGGTGCAACGGGCGTCAAGTATATATATATTAGTATTAAATTTTAAAGTCCGCCACATCGTGGTAATATCGTTTAATTGTCTAGGGAAGGAATACGATTTTTAATATTAACAAACGTAAATTATTAAATTATGCACAATGTAATCTTCTGCTCTATCTGCACTCATAATTATTGTACTTTTGCAGACTGCGATTTTATGGAATTTATAATTTATTAGGACAAAAATATAAAGACATACTATATTTTATACAGGGTGAGGCACCTAAAACAGGCCACCTGAATATCTCGGCTGTTATTGGTGATAGAAAAAAATGTGTCAGACCAAACTTGCATGGTTTCGAGGGACACATAATTTGTTCTAAATAGTTTTTTATTAGGTGGACGCGTAGAGGTCATATGAAGATCAACTTCGTTTTTTTAAATGGTATGATATGTTTTTTTACGTACCATCTAGTAAAGCGTTTGAAGATGCGCACATAGATCTACGGGTCAAAATCATTCAAGGTCACTGAAGGTTAAAATTTCTAAGTGCTAGAACTTTTTCATTTCTGAATTTACGGTATTTTCAATAGCAGAGAACTCTAGGCAATATAAAAAATATAGATATCAACAACTCAGAACTTCTCGGAAAAGAAAAAATTTCTAACGGCTAGAACTTTTTCATTTCTGAGTTTACAGTATTTTTAATAGCAGAGAACTCTAGGCAATATAAGAAATAATGATATGAACAACTCAGAACTTCTCGGAAAAGAAAAAATTTCTAACGGCTAGAACTTTTTCATTTCTGAGTTTACAGTATTTTTAATAGCAGAGAACTCTAGGCAATATAAGAAATAATGATATGAACAACTCAGAACTTCTCGGAAAAGAAAAAATTTCTAACGGCTAGAACTTTTTCATTTCTGAATTTACGGTATTTTCAATAGCAGAGAACTCTAGGCAATATAAAAAATATAGATATGAACAACTCAGAACTTCTCGGAAAAGAAAAAATTTCTAACGGCTAGAACTTTTTCATTTCTGAGTTTACAGTATTTTTAATAGCAGAGAACTCTAGGCAATATAAGAAATAATGATATGAACAACTCAGAACTTCTCGGAAAAGAAAAAATTTCTAACGGCTAGAACTTTTTCCTTTCTGAGTTTACAGTATTTTTAATAGCAGAGAACTCTAGGCAATATAAGAAATAATGATATGAACAACTCAGAACTTCTCGGAAAAGAAAAAATTTCTAAGGGCTAGAACTTTTTCATTTCTGAGTTTACGGTATTTTCAATAGCAGAGAACTCTAGGCAATATAAGAAATAATGATATGAACAACTCAGAACTTCTCGGAAAAGAAAAAATTTCTAACGGCTAGAACTTTTTCATTTCTGAATTTACGGTATTTTCAATAGCAGAGAACTCTAGGCAATATAAAAAATATAGATATGAACAACTCAGAACTTCTCGGAAAAGAAAAAATTTCTAACGGCTAGAACTTTTTCCTTTCTGAGTTTACAGTATTTTTAATAGCAGAGAACTCTAGGCAATATAAAGTAAATTATTTTCCCTTGCAGTTGGCCTTCAGTGACCTTGAATGATTTTGACCTGTAGATCAATGTGCGCATTTTCAAACGCTCTACTAGATGGTACGTAAAAAAACATATCATACCATTTAAAAAAACGAAGTTGCCTTCATATGACCTCTACGCGTCCACCTAATAAAAAACTATGCAAGTTTGGTCTGACACATTTTTTCTATCATCAATAACAGCCGAGATATTCAGGTGGCCTGTTTTAGGTGCCTCACCCCGCCTCACCCTGTATATCTTAATACGTATGTCCCAGTAGCATAGCAACTAGAAATTAGCATCATGTCATAAAAATGGTGCAATATATCCATTCGCGGGAGTGTTCGAGTTGAAACAGATTCTATCCGGTGGAAATTAGTCAAAAGTAACAAAGGTTCCGGTGATCTGCGTGCGGCATTCGGAGCCCGCAATCAGGGTTGAATCGCGATCGCGCAATTCCGCAAACGGGGTGGTTCGAGCCTTCGGACAAAAGATGTAATAATTCTGCCCCTGTTTTCTCCTCCTGTCGCTTCCTACACCGCGCATTTTCATCCTCGCCACCTCCCTCACCGACCACCATCGTCCACCCCGCGACGTTTCTCCGACCTCCGCGAGAAACCCTTTGTTTGCAAGACAAACAAGAATCGTTTGCTCGCAAGAGTCAGCGGTGGTGAAGGCTGCTGCAGGACATACCGGTTCCTGGGAGAGAGAACGGAATTTTAATTACGGAAATATTACCTAAGGTACGCGGATAATTGCATTAGCATCGATTTCGAAGCAGGGAATCGGCGGGGATTCGATGAGCTTGACTTAGCTCGGATTTCGAGGTATTATAGTCAATCATATTGTTTATTGCGGTTAAATATTAATTGTTTCTTACAGTCTATGCACGTCTAATACGAAAAATACAATATCAGCACATTTGTGACGAGTGAATTGATCTGTTTTTAATATATCAACAGTGCGAAATGTCGTCGATAAGCCGGTTAAACGATATCGTAAACATTTTAATTAAAGCCGGCGAAGGATATTTAATTTCGAATAATTAATGGCCGTCCGTCGAAATTCATGCGTCCCGACAAAAGCCATCGCCCTCTCGATTACTCTTGATTTTCATTACACGAGTCAACAGCCACGAGGCTGACGGCTATTAAGCGCCCTTTTTTCCATCCCCCGCTGCTCCGAAACGAACTTATGGATTCTCAGCAAGCGTCGGAGATTCAAACACGGCTCGCGACACATTTTGTCCCGCGCTTTTGTGAAGGTTTTATTCGAGTATTTCATTATACCGTGAAATAATATGCTCTTTGTAGTAAAAGAATCTTTATATGGCCAAGCATTATTCAGCATATGTAACATATGTAAAATACCATTCCTTAATTAATTTTATGTTAAACAGTCCATAATGCACGTTCACACAATTTGCATTTCTGAATCTGTAATTTTTCAGCCTTCGTGGAAAATGTCGAATTAATTAATTACCGACGATGTCGTATTAATTCATACCTTACTGCATAATTACGATTTTTGCAACTAGCTTTCTGTGAAACATCTGACGGATGACGCGCGGCCGCTTCCACCGATGCTGGCCTTACGTAAAGGGCTGACGTGTGCACAGCAGCGTGACTCTATCGAAAGATGTGTGCAACGACGTTACGACATTACGTCGTCGATCTTTTCATCGTATTTACGCAGCCGTGAAACCCGATCTCGCGAGCGAGCCGCGCGTCTGGTTGAAAGATGAACAGAAGAGCTCGGAGGCGAAGGGATGAGGGCGAGGACGAGGACCGGGGCGGCGAACATTTTCGAAACCGCGCGCCAATTTTCTTTGAACAACAGCCGCGTCTCGCTCGCGCGCAGACAATGCACAGCGGATTCAATAAAACCGCAACAATAAGGGTGAAAACTGCGGGGCTGGAGTAGGGACAGAAGGCCGGAACGAGAGAGCTCGCGGGGACGGGAGGGCGGGAAGAGGCTACGGTAGCGAGTTGTACCGGGCGCGAGAATGGGAAAGCGGAGGGTAATTTGAATGAAGAGACAAGAGACAATGCGTGGGCGAAGCGCCCAGAACAGAACGGAACACCGGGGGGTGGAGAGGAAGTATTCCGGGGTGGTGGCTGGGCAGGAGAAGACAGCCCTTCCCGGGGGCGAGGGGGAGAGAGGGAGGATGGGTGAAAACAACCGCGGAATCAAATTAGAGACAGCGATGGAGTAGTAGGGCACAGGGGAGAAGAGGCACAGGAGAGGGCGAGGATAGTGAGCCAGAGGAGGTGAGCGGGGTACGGCGGGGTAATTATATTTACAAGTGGCAGTTCTCGAAAACAAAGGACCTCAAGATTGCTCGATTCATTCGAGAACTCCACCCCGGAAGAATCGTCCTTCCCTTCTCCACTGCGGCTTCGTGCGCGGTGTGTTACCCCTTTTAGGAGGGAAGTCGTCGCCGACGAGTGGCCGCAAGTCTGTCTAATGTTAAGAGAGCGGGTGGCGGGTGATCCGCTGAATTTGGACTGGCAAAGCGTGGATCTCCTAGTAAAACTATCGAGAGATTTTGTGACCGCGTCTTGCGAGAGCCGCGAATGAACGTTATTTCAAGTTGCTCGATATGTAAGCGCGAATAACGCGATTTTCTGTCGTCAGTTATGCGAATAATTGAGGAGACTGTCGCGCAAGTGTCATCCGGCGGATGTCGAAAATTTCCGCGACTTGATTAGCTAATGAGATTTATACATAGGTGATTATTCTTACCGCCAGTATGAGTTTCAGTTCGAAAATACTAAAATTAATTGCCATTAAGATTGACCGTTATTGACCGGTAAACTCTGAATCGAATAAAGCCAAAATCAAGTTTTGCTACATTATTTGAGCGGACTTCCGTTCTAATATAGTTTAAATTATACGTAAATTTTGCTTAATTGCAGAGTAATTAATTAGATTAATTTAATTTTAAATATAATTATTATTCACATTTTATATATCTAGTTTCTCTTCTTTAGCTTTTTCCTTAAATTTTTCCCATCGTAACTTCAGATTTATTTCTTGACGTGTATATATGTATATCTCATTATTCTACATAAACGTGCGTTCTTTTGATAATATAAGTTTTCTCTCCTCTCTTCTACCGTTTCTCTTTCTCTAGTAGTCGTTAAGTGATTTATTTTCAAATTGAGTTACGAGACGCACGATTGAGAAACTGCTCTCTCCTTGCTGGGGTGAGAGAACGAGGATAGGTAACGAGTTTTTTTATCGTTTCATAATTTTTCAAAGGTTTCCTCGTCTTTCTCGCGTTGAAGCCTTTGAACTTACCCGAGCGCCTTTTGCGACGCGGTCGAGATTCTTTCCCTTTCGCGAAAGGCCATAAAGCAATTAAGTGGTATTTGTTCGCCTAGTTCCGCCGAGATTATTTCAGACTCGCGAGCAGTGACTCGAGCTAATCAAATTACCTTATATAAAAACAGTTTGTTCGGGCTCGATATTCGCGTTCTCTCTTGGAAAAGCAATTTTCGTCGCGTTTTTCCTCGTTTTTCCTTATGCAGCGTGACAGTCCTTTTTATCCGTTCTGTTTTAAAATGTGATATTAATTGCGCGTGTTCTCTCGCCATTGCTTAAATCACAAAATCGCAGGACACACCTAGTCGTTGGAGGCTTTGTCGATTCTCGGCGTCCTTTTTAAATTCACCCCTTTCTGTTACCAACCGGCGAGGCGACAGTCGCAGGGAAATTGTTTGTCCGAGTGACGACATTTTTCCATCGCCCGCTACCCTCGCGCAAGATAGACGACCCTTTTCACATATTTTCATATGCATATATATATCCCGCCCCGCGCGCGCGGGACAAAGCAAAATGAAAAGATAGTTCGGATGCTTTGACTTCCGCTTACGTATGCATACTTTTGCGCACGTGTGCCGTTGTTACGTTAGTCTCCTCTTCATAGCCAGTGAACAATAAGTATCGACTGAGAGACGCACGAAAAAGACTGGCGCTTGTCTCCATTTTCCGTGCAGAAAATGGAGACAATTTTCTGTACAAAGCGACGAGATCCTTACTGAGAATTCTCAGTCCTTACTGAAAATTCTCTGAACACGTCTGCTTCGATCGCTAATCGCCATGCTTTCTTCTTTTTCTACACGTAACGGGCGTTTGATAATTTCCCCGCTGCACGGAGCAAAATTTATTTGGCGTTTTTTGCGGTAGAATTTATTTAACGGACCCGTCGATTAATAATGGCCGGGCGAACGCGCGGATTAATTACGACTAATGCCTAAGTCGTGGTGGCCGGTCGTTATCGGTCGCGCGACAAAACGAGGTGCGAACGAATAAAAGTGCTTTCCCGGCGCGCGGGAAACGCGGGAAAAGCGGCGAAAGCTGGGACATTTGACGCGGCGACACTCCACCCATCGCTCTGCATCGCTCTGCGCCGCTCCACACCGCGCCGCAACGCGGCGTTATGGAATTTTTGCGGAACGGCTTTTTTTAATTGATGCAATTCAAACCAGCCGGCCGGCTGGCGCGCTCGTAAAACTTTTCGTCGCCTTCCGCGCGGCGTCCCGCGAATTCGAAGTTCCGGCTTCACCCCCGACTCCGAACCTTCGCTCTCATCACGGAAAAACACTCGGCGAGGGCACTCCTGGGACGCATCAAGCTTCCTAGGAACCGTTCCGCCGCTTGGAATTATGCCAGTCCTTAGCCGAGTAACCCTGAGCTCGTAATCTCGCTCGCGGGAAATCTCACGCGAGGCCAAACGACGATATCACTCACGCTGATACGCGTTGATCGTCGTGAAAACTGATCCGACCGATGCGCTCGTACTTGCTCCTTTATTTTCCACTCGGTCACAGTTGTTTCACTCTGCCTTGTTCGCGTTTTCGAGTATACCGCGTCGATGGCGCGTACATGTTCACGCATCTCGAGATACTTTAAGAAACGGGCGTGCAGAGTTGCCTGCCCGATTGCGAAAATGCGATATCAGAGTGCGGGGTTTCGCGGCATTAACGAAAAGCGGTGCCCCGCAGCCGAGTTGGCGCTCTTCCCTCCCCCTCATCGCTCGCTCTTGGCATAATGAAAAGCTTAGCAGTTGGTTTAACTTGGCCGAGGATTAAGTTTACCTCGTTTCAAGGGTGCCAGAGCGGCGTGGAATTTCTACCTCTTATTTTTCCACCTCCTCGCCCCTGACGCTGGAAAAGAGAGCGCACGGTAGGTATTTCTTAATTAGTAGCAAGTATCTCGTCCGACGGAAGTTGCCTTATTAATTAATATTACAGAGGAGCGACACGGTGGTGGTGGGGCGAGGGGGGTGGTTGAGGGGCCGAACGAGAGGGTTGAAAGAATGAGAGAGGGCGAAGGATGTGAAGGTAGGGATTTTCTATGAAACGTGACTCTCGCTTATGCGATTACGTGGCCGCGATAACCACTATTCATTAAAGTAAAAAATAACGCCGTGCAACTATGGAGAGCGTGTATAATCGTGGAATGCGATGAATAATCATGGAATTCTGTGCAGCACACCGCGCCGAGATTAAATCATGTGCTACGTAAATTGTAACTGAAACGTTAATATAAATTGAAACGTCGCGTGTAATGCTGAGCGATACGAAGATATGCTAATACGGTTTAAATTTAAATTCCGCTAACTTTAGGAGGAAATCTAAGAAAATTCGCGAGACAAAATAATGATAGTTCATGATGCGAGTTTAGTTTTCCTGTGATTCGACATTGCAATCTTTTTTATTTATATATTGCTGATGGTCAATCAAGATTCTGTCCGTTGACAAACACTTTTGTCGCGTTGTCTCGGTTACTCGCTTAATACAGTTCTTAATACGCTCGCAAGAATACATTCGCATCCTTAGTTTTGAGAAGTATCGTTAACGAAAGGGTCGAATGTGCCCTGTGGTATCACTTGGGTTGAAGCTTCGAAGAAGCAGTAAAACCCAAGGATGAAAGAGGGCAACGAAATAATACGGCCGGGCATTCGAGAAGTTGCCGTTACGAACGGGAGAATGTGGAAAAAAGTAGAAAAAAGAAAAAAAAAGAACGAGCGGCCGGTGTCGCGCGAGACGTTTTAATAAACCGAGTTGGCCAATCAAAGTGGGAGTTAAGGAGCTTTCTTGTTTTTTAACGGCCGCTTTTACGCCCGCTTAAATCACGTGCCGGTGCGCCGCTCGACGAAATGATAGGGCGAAAAGCGCGTTGCGAGGGATGCCGGCCGGAGCAAGAAAGAACTCAGGATTCAGAAAGGCGCGGTGAGAGTTTTACGGGTGAATGGTGATGAGAGAAAAAGAGGATGAGGATGAGAGTGGACGAGCCGCGCGAGTACTCGCGCGAGTACACGCGTTATTTCGGGATGAGCCGTCGATCAAGTTTCGCGGCATGTCGATTCGATATTTAATTCGTCTACTGTCTTGTGGAATCGTAAAATTGTAAAATCGTAAAACTGCATATTGTTCCAAAAACAATCATGTATCAGAATTGATACATGCGTCGGATCGTCATCTTGCCTGCTTCGTGCTATCATTTTTATATTACACTTGTACGATTATCGCAACGTCGATTTTAATATTTAACATTGTCACGCGCGAATCGCAATCAGCTGTTTCGCGACGGTTACTTTGATGCTTGGTAAATGCAGGCAGATGCGCGCGTAACGGTCAGCTCCGAGATGAACTTTAATATCAGCGCGATCGACTTAAAGCTCAAGCTATGGGACGCGAAGCTCATTTACACACGTGACCACTATATGCTATGGTAGGGCGCAAAAAATGCGAAAACTTTTGCATCGCACAGCCTCCATTTTTATTCGCCTTGCTTTTTTATACTCGGACGCGACGGGACGCGGCAGCGCGCGGTTACTGAGCGGCTACGTCAGAACGGGACACGCGTTACCATCAGCGACCGGATATTATTTCAGTCGGCGCATATTTCCGCAAATGAATTTTATGAAAACAGTTTTTGCTCTTTTAATTAATCGCTCCTCCGTCGCGGCCCGCCATTTCTCTTCGCGCGTACTCGCCGAGCGCGAAGCAGCCGGGATGAGAGAGCGCGGCTTTTACTAATAATATTGTTTCAGAGACCACGCGGCCGCGTGCACGGAAAAGAACCGCGATATCCTCACCGGCTTCCCCCGCGGTCTCCAGTCGGTGCGATACGTGATTTGCGTGAGCAATTTACGCGAGCCCGCCGCGACGTTGCGCACCGACGTCCCTCTTTTTACGACGAAGACAGGACGCCTGGAAAAATTGTTAGCTCGCAGATAATGATGCTTGCTTCCCAAGTTGTTCGTAGCTGCGGGGAGTTTTGCGATTCGACGGGGTAATTTGCTGGCGATTAAACACGGGGAGTAGCCCGAACGAAAATAACGATCCGGGAAGAGAGAACGCGATTCGATGCGCAGTTCCGAGTAAACGGATGCCGGCAATCACGGTTATTAGATGTGCGCTTCTTTTATTCGCGCGTCTTGAAATTTCCGTTCATCAAAAGTGCCCTCAAAAAAGCCGGGCACAGAATCGAATTTTTTCGTCCCTTTATTGCGATGTCCATTGAGATTCTCTCGCATTATTCTCATTTTGCATTGCAAACGGAACGATTGGGCTCGTTTCATTCTTGTGCTTTTGAATGGCAAGTTCTTGCCGATACTTCTCTTATAACTGGCTATAAAATAGTTAATTAATATGATATAACATTGACTCTACAATAATACGATGGGATTATGGGAAGTTTCTCACTTACGCTCGCAACAAAGTGCCACATTTTACACAAACAGGGATAATTGTCCGTCAATTAGATGGTTCGAAGGTTGCAATTAGGCGATCCTTCGGCCGGTTAGGTGCGCCCGGGATAATCGTGGTCATAAATAACATTTATCGAGGCGCTGGGGGGAGGATAACCGTGCTCTAATTGCCAATGATTACCGCGAGCTGTACGAGAAAAAATTGCCAATTTGCATCGAATGCTCGGCCGTTTCTCTCGTTTCCCGCTTCGTTTACTTACCGACCGTTCGGCTACCCGCTCGTTGGTTTATAGATAAGCAGTTTCATCTGTGACGTTAAATCATCCTTCGTTATCCAGCAACGGTTGTTACGCTAAATGCCGTCGGGATACGCCGATATTAAAAAGCATCGCGAGCGTATTCGTTCTCGGGAAACAAATTGCTTTGTGGATGGTGTGTTTTATGGATTACCAAGAGGAGAACTACGAGTATTCATCGTGGCTGCTTTCGGTCGTCTTTCGTTACGCGATTATTCAAGCGAAATCTGTCGGAATATTATAGTTGGATTGAATATTATAGTTGGAAGTTAGAATTTCTCGTGTCTTTCTCGAGTTCTTAATACGATATCTGTCGAGTTTCCATTTCAAGAAATGGTTCATCATACAGTTAGGTTGTTAAGTATTAAACTTAATCCTCACGTTAGCGATATTCGTGCTGCCAGCATGAGGAGCATGAGGAGCACGGATATTGCGCGCCTTCGTAGCTTCGTCATAAATTCGCGATGTTCAGCCGAATTTCGAGTCAATTCGTGCGAACCGTGCGCGATCGACCCCTTCGCGATCTCTCCGGTTGCTTCCTCTTCCGTTTCTTCGCTTCGCCTTTTTTCGGCGCCGGATACGCGGAGAGGGTTCGCGTTCGCACCCGAATAGAGTTGGATTCCGCTCTCCTGAATACACAATGCGATTTATTCGAAACGCGGCGTATAAAACACAAAGGACCGTGTATGATTGGTAAATTATTGAGGCAGACCGGATTTGTCGGCCAATCACGTAGCGCCCTTAAATAATTCAAGGAAACGCGAACAGAGGATGCAAGAGGGTAGCTCCGAAAGAGGCAGCAAAAGTCATTCCGCGCGTTGATTCTCGCGTCGCACAACGTCGCGAATCAATACCGCGCCTTGCGGAACCGAAATGGGAACGTAAACCTTTCTGGAGGAAGCTGGACGAAATGGAAACGCCGCCTTTTCCGGCTGATAGCCAGGGAGGATTATAACAAATCGTCACACATTGTTTGCATAACATCGAAACAAATTTATTAATACTTCTATGATAGATCTATGATACAAAACGTGCCTATATACTAGCGAACGTACACAGTTCCTTAATTAATATCTCGGTTCTTTCGTACATCGTGATCCAAGCGCAATATTGAATACATACAACGCACGATTTAGAAAGCGATCCGTGAATACCATAGGATACAATGTACAAAAGGGTTCCGGTTACTTACGCTGGCTGCACTTTGTTAAATGTTCATTTGATAGTTGGATAGACGATATAAATGTGTCATCAGTGATCGTAATCGAAAACGTTTCGCGTTAGGAACTATGCTGGTTCTTTATTCTGGAATCGTCACGTTGTCTCTGCGAGAGAATGATTTATGATAGTCGATGAAACACATTTAGATGTTGAAGGAAATCATGTGCTCGTTTTTCTCAGTCACAATCTCTTAGGAAAGCTAAGCTTGAAGACTTTTGCGTAATGTATTTTATATACTGACTGAAATTTTTATATTAAACATTTAAGATTTTATTGAATTTTATATGGAAATCGTTGCTTTTAAAAGACGATGTCTGATTTAGTCGAGCGACTTTAACGCTCGCGATGGGTACAGCATTGAAGGTTCTCTTGTCACAGTATCACAAGATTTTAAGTCAGCAATAGTCTTTTTGTATTGTCTCGACGATTCGAAATCATTATCAGTCCAATGCAACGTTTACTACATTAAAATAAATCGCTGTTCATCCGTAAAGAAAAATCAGAAAAGGTGCGTTAATAAATTGGCACTCGTTATTAGTTGCGTATGTTATTCGTATTCGTAGTGATTGCTGTCGCCATGATTTATACGCACATCTCTGAACACATCTCAAAACGAAATTAGAAAACTACGTTTCGTAAGAAAGTAACACTGATGAGCGAACGTATTCATAAAGATATACTAAAATCGTGTAAAATCACTTACGATTATGCAACAAAAAAGGCGCATAGAAAAATGTTTTTTAACAAAACTTATCAACAATAGATTCACAGCCGACAC
The DNA here is from genome assembly GCF_003672135.1 of Ooceraea biroi. Classification (NCBI taxonomy): domain Eukaryota; kingdom Metazoa; phylum Arthropoda; class Insecta; order Hymenoptera; family Formicidae; genus Ooceraea; species Ooceraea biroi. The sequence continues at coordinate 6,195,515 of NC_039517.1, read as the reverse complement.
CAGTTAGCTTCGCGAGAGTGCAGCTCCAATATCTGTCCCTTGAACCCTTCCGCCAATCGACACCGATCATTGCCTCCCTTCGCCAATCGCCAAGAACAAATACTCTCCCTCGTTATTTCGCACCGCGGTCGGAAAACCGTGAAAGTCTCGCGCCTTTAAGGGTTAACCCTCGACGCAGCTGGCAGCCTATTATCGTTCGACATAGGTACTTTTGGCATCGACGACGAATCCCCGAAGATTGCTAAAGGGAGGAAATAAAACATCCTTCTCGACTGCGGGTATTCCTCGTGATCCGATACGATCAGCACTCTGGCCAGGCCGGAGGAAGAGAACGCGAGAGAGAACTTTCGGCATAACTCAGCCTCGTTATCTGACTCGCAAATAAGGCAGCGGAAAAGTTCGCGACATCAATCTGGACCTCTGCCGGGAGATTCGAAGTTGAAACAATGCTTAAGTCACCCCTAACGTATGAGCCCCATGGGGTAGCGAGCTGGCGAGCGGTTGCTGCTGTTGCTGCTGCACCGCGTCGCTCGCGCAGAGCTCGCCGATTCGATCTCGTCCTTCTTCGATCCAGTCTTCGGTCCGGCAGGACCCTTCTTCAAGGGTCACGGCTATGTGCCTTCTCGCCGACACGTTCTGCCTTCGAGGCGGACATTAAACGCGAGACACCAAAGTTTATTACCACCCCGGAGTTTCGGATTTCCCGTGACGCGACGATCCGTTAAGGGTATCTCGAACCGGCCGGAAGTCTCGACGTCGATACATGCACTTGTAGAAGAAAGATTGAGAGTAAATAAATCCGGAAGAAATCGAAAGCGACCATACGCTTGTCTAGTCCATACATTTCTCCTGTGTGGGTGTCACTTTCGGTCTCCGTATTGATCTTTCGTCTTAGCAATTCGCGTCTGTCAGTTTCCATGCTTGATTGAACTGGACCGCGATTAATTATAATCTAGAGAGCACCAATAATTCACCGTAGCTGGCGAATACACACGTCTCGTGTTAACTATCTACCTATCTTACTTCTTTACCTATTTTTTTATCGTCTAGACAGTCGAGCGTGGGGAAGACGAGTCGCGTCTTGAATACATGAAGCTAATCGAGCGAGAGAGAACCAAAGATATTTTAGATTTATATTATATTATTCTTCCCTCACGTTCTATCTCTTGCATCGGAGACGCAATAATACTTCGTCTGAGAAATGCGATTCGTCAAATAAGATGGCGTAGAAGAAGCGCTCGCTCTGCAATTTTATCAGCTTTCAGGAAACGTTGTATCTATACAGGGTGTCCCGGGTTTTAACCGACAAACTGCGGGAGCATATTCTACTAGTGGAAATAAGAAAAAATTCTTATATCGAGTTTGCTTAGAAATGCTTTATTACAAAGTTATAAACCAATATTGAAAAGAAATATCAGATAAGTAACAACGGAACATAGTGTAGAATTTGGAAGGTCGAAGATGTTTATGTTACGTGTATTCACATGTATTCATGTTCACTATTACTATCAGAATGCCAAAAGTGTTTTCAAATGAGGAATACACTGATATTCATTTCGTGTACGGATTCTGTGACGGAAATGCACGAGCTGCCGTACGAGAGTATCGACGTAGATTTCCTAACAGGAGAGTACCAGATAGATTTAAAGCAACGAATTACTAATTCAGTTACTGAGATGCAACAAAATTTTCAGGAACGTCGTACTGTAACAAATTCTGTACTACGTCGATGTCTAGCTTGTATCGATGTGCAAGGACAACATTTTGAAATGCGTCGCTAAATCATTGCGTAGATAATTTTTATTTTTGTGAAAAAATCCGTTGTTACTTATCTGATATTTCTTTTCAATATTGGTTTATAACTTTGTAATAAAGCATTTCTAAGCAAACTCGATATAAGAATTTTTTCTTATTTCCACTAGTAGAATATGCTCCCGCAGTTTGTCGGTTAAAACCCGGGACACCCTGTATTTTTCTTTAAACAAAAACCGTATCCTCATACATATTTCTATTCTTCCAAGGAAGATATTTGAGTTCTCCTACGCCGCTTATTCCGCTTAATCGTTCAATCATTTCACCGGGACACTGTTACAGTTTTCGTGCTTGCAATAATCTATTTACACAGAACGAACCTACTCGAATTCGTTCAATCTGCAATCGCGATGAAGCGGGCCGCTTAAGGGGTTACATACCTCCAGAATTTTCACAAATCGATTTTTTTTTACTGATTTTCATTCTTTATACTTCTAGAAATATAATAAAAAAAGAATTAGTGAAAAATTCCAATCCGTGACGAAGATAAACAATAAATATGACCGCGCGTCAGGAGGCGGGCCGCGGCGCAGGCTACCAAAGAAGCTCGAACAGCCCACAGATTACAGAAAACTGTACAAAATATACAAATTATCGAGAAGGAAGGCACGCAATATGAAGTTGGAATGGGAGATTAAGCGTAAGTTCACTACAAAAATTAATATTTACACGATTTTTACTTCTCAAACTGTAAACGCGTTTTTCTCGAAACCAGTTTTTTTGACACGGTCGACACGATAACTCGAAGAGTTTTCAATATTTTTAAAAATTGTTTGTTCTCAAATCTTCGTAATCGTTTTGTCTATAGTCTGTCGAGCCATTTTTTTGCAATTTTGTTTAATACAATTTTTATAAACAATTAATGTTTTATTTATCAATATTTTATCAATATAACCGCACTGACAGCCACTATGACATTCTGACATTCGCAACACGAAGTTCAAGCCACACGAAGTTCGAGCCAAGCGAGAGGACCAATCAGCATCGCGGAAAAGAGGCAACAATGATTTCGACTTAATATTTATGGCTTTTTTAAGAATGGATTAAAGACCGAAATTTTTCATGAAAACATGAAGTTCAACTTTGACATGGCATAAATTGTTTATTTTTTTTAATTAAAAAATCTGGCTCGACAAACTATAACTATAACATTACTTTACAAGAAATTTCTTGCATTTTTTAGATCCATCAATGTTACAAGGAGATATCATGCCGACTCTGAGGGGGCATTTTTTCAGCAGCGGTCCAATTAATGCCACAAAACTTGATTTTATTAATATTCAAAAATTTATTATAAATTATTTTTTTACACTTAAAGGACCAGTAAATCATATGCAATTCATATTTTACTTTATTATTTCAGATATACCCCCTAAAAAAATTCCCCAAACACATCAATTTTTCGCCGCTATGGAGGTATGTAACCCCTTAAATGTAAATGTACAATACATATCTCTATACGCGGTAACACCCTTTCACCGTATCATCGTGCTCGCCGACAGTCATCAGCTTAACGATACCTTTCGACAGCTATAGAATAATTGATTATGCGTAATTCTGCCGCGAGCCATGCGCTAAAGTTACTCGATCTCAACATGGTGAACCATGAAGACGATGAGAACGGTGCGGTGAAGAGGGACGCGAGTGCCACGAGTCATCCCCTACGCGACTCAATCGATATATCGGCGCTTACTTCGTTTGTCATTTGGCATCGTACGATGCTTGCGCATTGATACCGTTTAAATTATTCATGGGGTTCAGGGCGTTATGGGTGCTCGAGCTGGCTGGCGCTGGATATCCGTTGTGGTTATGGGCCGCCTCCCCGTTTGCCTGTCGTTGTGGCCCACCCGCGGCTACGGTCTGCAAGATAAAAGAAGACGCGTGAGGATTACGCCGGCAGGATACGGTATTTCGGTCGGTCAGGTTTCCTCTCTTTCAATTTGGTCGCGATCGACGATCTCGACTTAGCGGAAAATTTATGTGACCGGGAGCGCACGTATCCTTTATGGAGTGCTGCATTGAATGATGATATCGCGGCGATATCAGCGGGAAAACGCGCGCGGTTCCAACCGCCGTACTCGTGTTTCTCTGTCAATCTATTCGAGAGCGTCTGTTCAAAGCGTTTTCTCGACAACTAGGTGTAATCTATGTGAGACTTATACCATTGCTAGTGATACCGTACCACTGAAGGTGAATCGCACTGACCGCCTTAGTTAAGAAATTCTGGTTAGTGACTCTGGTTAGTGTCCTTGTCTAGATTATAACTCTAGCTGTAACATAGAGTGAGAAAGAACATTTTATTAACCATGAGTATTGTTGCTAGTTGGCTTTTATTGCTGCAAATGCTTTCAACTATGATCTGTAAGCAGACCGTGTGGTCGGTTTTCTCGCGTCACTCGTCTCGACTGACAGTCTTCGTTTATCGTTTATCGTTAGTTTATTGTTAGAAAATATACATGACTGAAATATCTAGAATGTCTGAGAAATTCTCTCGGCTGAGAAGCGTTCATTAAGAATTACGCGGAATTTATTCCCGAAACTCATTTAGCAAGCGCCTAATGTATATCGCAGGACGCGTAAGACAGCGAATCTGTAATTCCGACGGATTTAATCCCGTTAAAGGGCAATTTGCGGAATACAGAAATAAAATCGGTCGGTCGATCGACCGAACTCGCCGGCCTCGTAATTCGATTTTACCAATTATTCACGACGCGGCACGTAAAACTCGACGCGTATTCCCGTCCTCAAGGGGTTGACACTGCTAACGAATTCGCATCCCTCTCTCCCCGTTCTCCGCCCGCTTTCTAACGTACCCTCTAAGGCACCACTCGAGAAACAAAAGACCGGAGCAATGAACTTGTATCTCAGTGCCTAGGCAAAAGGGAGGAGGGAGTCGGCACGACTCAACCTGGGCGGTTCCCTCCTTCTCACAACCGATTCTTTATCCATCTCCGTCTCTATCTGGTAGCCATATTTATGCGCCAGTGGTACAGAGCACCCGTGGGAGAGACAGAAGGTGTACGTTAGGTAAGTGTCGTTGAAAACTTCGAACTTAGTACCCTCCCCCTTTCCTTTGCTCTCTCATCCTGCCGATCTCGTTCTTCCTCGTGATCCCCCAACTTTTGTTGGAATCGCCATCTCATTCCTCCTCGGGAACATACGTACGTCTTCTTCTGCGTCTTCTCTTCCGTCTTTCCCTTCAGTCTCTCTTAGTTTCTGCAGTAAAGGTGTTAAATTATACAGGCTTAAAATTCGGCAGACCGTGCGGCTCAGCCCCTCGCAACGAGGTCCCCTCCTCCGTCACGATTTCGGCCCGTAAGTTGATCATGCTAACTTTCGCACGACGTCGAATTAGGCCTCCATTTTCGGCAATTATGCTGCGCCTTGGAACGCTTCAGAACATGTTGCGACGCAAGCAGTGTGAATCGTTGCCGATTTTTATTGTAGTGAAAATATATGGATCTCACCGAATGTTATTTTTAAAATAACAGATTGTCCATTATTTCAAGAGATTTCATCATATATATTATTTACTTGGATATACTTTACTTTTATAAATTACGAATGTTACGACTTTCTTTTTATTTTTTGCAATACACGGCGCGAAAGTAAGAACGAAAGCGCAGATTCGTCACGGGACCCTGTGAAAAGTGTTATCTCCGAAGGCGTCTTAATAAAGCATTTTTCCCATTCTAAAACGCAAGAAAGCCGGCACGTGGGGTGCGGCTGTGGAGTAATTAACTCGTAAATAATTACGATAAAGATGACAAAGCACTGCTAGAGAAATTTATCATCTGTCTCTGCGACGGCAGCGACTTTTTTTCCTCGGAAAGGATCCTTAAATCTCGTCGCCGTGAGAACCCTTCCTCCGTAGCCACCAGTTTCACTTCCGTCCCTTTTCTTCCTCTCATTCTCTCTTGCTTTACGCGTTCGTCCTATGTACCAGGTTCTTCTCTCTCTCCTCCTATCTCTTCATCCTCGTTCCCTTGTCTTAGAGGGTCCCGCTCGTAATTAAGAAATCTCCGTAGAAGGCTCCGGACCGCGCCGTTGAACGTTACTATGGGTTAAATTAAGTCTATGACTTATTCAAGTTTTATCTACAATTGCCAGAGGAGGAATTACTGCTCTGTGGATTTACTGCCGACGCCGTGATCAAATGGCACGCGCGCTTTGCGGGATCTGGACAGTAGGCAGATACACGAGGGTTCTACGTGCAAATATGTACCTAGATTACGCCAATAGGGAATGTCTTCGCGATCAAACAGACCTCTTCGTGCGGTTGTCCTTACAAATTTTAACAATTTATCGCAAATCATCAGTGTAACGAGTTGCCATACGAATGACAGTAGCTTCTTTCGCGTTTCTTTGCTTCTCACCTGTCGCCGTAATCTCCTGGTTTCTCTCTCCTCTCAGGAGGTCCTCGCTCGCGCGAGTAAGACATTAATCGTGACTCGGCGCGAGGGTGGCGAAGCGGGGCCAGGTAGTTTGTAACTGACGGTAAATGCGGAGCATCGCCATCGTGCGAGGGCTCGGAGGGAATCGCGTGTCATTTGTCCGTTGATCTCCTGCGGATGGGAAACGGCCAGGTGCAAGCCCGCCCGCTCTTCCGCGGCGCGGCTTTTCTTACGCGCAAAAATTAGCGCCACCCTCCGAGCACGCTCGGGTCCGACCTCTGGCACGAGATGAGAATTAGGCAAGACGTCGTTAATCGCCGCGGGATCGTTTAGGAGCGAAATTTACTGGCGGGTCGTTAGCCTCACGCGGCCATTTGCGATCTGATTCTCGCGAGGAGAAAAGAAATTTATTAATACTCCCTTTCATAAGCGAGTAATCAGTATGTAGATTGCCGGAGAAAATTACACATGCGATCACAACTGCATCCATTTATTGAGGTAATTTTGCTGATCGCAGGGCTGCATCTTTGATTAACAAATCAACCGTTTTCTGAGAGGGAAACGCTGATTCTGTTTGAACGAGTGCAGCCTGTGATACTTTTTTTATTGATTCTTTAACACTACACAATTTGATAAGATAAGAACCACGCGTTACGTCAAAATTCCTTGTACTTCATCATTTCGGTGCCGAGTCGTTGCGTCGGGTCCACGCCCGTAATAATCGTTACAAAAGTAAGCTCGGCCACGTAGCATATAGCTCTCCGAGTTGTTTCCCAACTAAACTCATAATCTCGCATAAGCTCGCAAGCCGGGCTTTCCCATGTGAGCTTTCTCGACGCGCGCGTTGTATAAGGGGCCGCGCGGAGGCTTTACGTGAAATTCAGCCAAGCACGGTGCACCTAATAATGCGCTCGTTAACAAGAACGACGTGTATAGCGCGTGCAGGAGCTCGTGTGTACGTGCATCTGTCTTTCTTCCCTTTCTTCCTCTCCGTCTTCCCGTCACGACACCGCTCGCGATTTACGGTATGAGCAAGAGGCGATCTAATCAGCTGATCGATCAACGATCGATCAGACTGCTGAAGCTTGTCTCACTTGTCTGCAAAATGCACACACACATTTCAAGCACCACACTACGAGTGGCAATCATTTTTTTTTCCTCACAGCGACGAGTTTTTGAATAACTTAATATATTTCTAATTAAATTACTGATGCGATACATTTGTTTCATGTAATTTCATGACATCCTCTAATGTAATTCTAAACAGATCATATTCGCATATACAACGATAGAGTATCTACAATGAAGGATTAATGATGGACTAATGGCTTTGTTCAGTGTGGGAATACGTTCGTGGTCCTGTATAGTACTGCATTACGATGATGCACGTCCATTTCGCTAAACGCTACATTTCGAGGGATTAACCGTGCGCTATATTAATTATTATTAATGGTATCATATCCTATTCTGACACATTCTATTTGGGTATTCTAATGCATACATTATATCAATTCGAAGTGTTCCATTCATGTCAGAATAACTGTTTTAAATTAGTCGCGAGTATAATCCGTGCAGTATCAAAACCTTTATGATTGTCTAAATCTCTTGTATCTTATTTGTCAATCTTATTTCATATATTAGAGAGCGATATAATTAAACTAGAAGAAATATATATGCACATTTCGCATTTATTTCATTCTTGAACGGATCGACATTGAACGGCCAATAAAAGTGACATTAAACCGAAAGTTTAATTCCATCGAAATTAAACGCTCGTGTTCAACGAACTTTCAGAAATCTAATCGCCTGGAAGCAATATAGAGGACGATGTAATGCTTCATTCCCCGTACAAATCTTGTGCCGCGCATTGATCCTCTTAAATTCCCATGTACCTTCCGTCTTGGCATTAACATATTATCTCACCTCCGCCACCCCCTTTTCCCTCGTCGCACCCTTCTGGCACCTTAGCTCCCTTCCCCGTCTGATTCGCGAAGGACTTCGCAGACACTCGAGAGTTTGTTTTAAAACTCAGATAATCGTTCCGAACTCTCATCGTGTCTTTCTCTTTCTCGTCGCTATCGTATCCGCATCCCCCGTCACGTTTCCTCTTTCATTTCACCCTCAGCGTTCCACCGAGTCCCGAGGGGAAAATTAGACCGAAATAAAAGTTCTCGCCAATTTTTAAGCGCGTTACACTTGTCTCTAAGGAGAATGAGATTGCGCGGCTCGATCGAAGCTCCTCATCGAGAAGAGGTTTCACGAGTCTTTCCATTACTATTTGCAGAATAATGACATTGTTCTTTAAACAACTTTTCTTTGAAGATATTAAACTAGAATGTTTCCTGGATTTTTCTATTCTTCTTTCTTATATTAAAATGACTTTTTATTAATATGAGGACACTATTAATCATGTGAATTAAGAGTTCCGTTGTATCCTCTGTAACAATGAAAGTGTAATTGATACAGTGGCGATCCTTAAACATAATTCGCACAATGCGTGACGACAACTCATTCCAAAATTTTCCAAAGTATGATAAAGCTTCAATAGATCCCCGACAAGAACGATCCGTCATCCACTTTTGCGGAGGCAACTCGATTGTCGATGCTGACAGGCAAGGCGGTCCAGTCCCGCCGCTTCCTTTCATCCCTTCATCCCTCCCGCTCTCGATTTACTCCGGATCAGGCATACTCGAGTTATTCGTAAGCAACACTCCCCGGCATTATTCGCCAGAAACGCGGCGCGGATCCTCCCAGGGCTGAGAAAGATTGGGACAGCTGTCTGTTCTCAGGCAATCAGAAAAACTACCGTCCTCACCCCCTTTTCCGGCGGCGGTACTTCGCCATCCCCGACGAGCCGCGGCTTAAGGAGAGTACAAGGGTAGCAGCTGCCTCCAGGACGACGAGCACCCTCTTCGCGGTTTTTAAGAATCTTAACGCCTTCTCTCCTTTCTCCCTCTATATCCTTTCTTTCACCGTGCTCTGTCCTTGTTCTCTCTCGCACTTTACGTGTACTCTCAATTTCGTCTTTGCGTTTTATCGCGGTTTATCGGAGTACGAAATCTACCGGCGTTCCTTTTTCTAAAGTTAATTTTTGCACTGAAAGAGGTATCCCTATCGATCTCAACTTGCGCATTATTGCCGTTTGACAGTTTCATTATCTTGATTCGGTTCCGATCGTTTATTCACGTGCAATACATTTGCGACGTTTCACTCACATCTGAGACAAAGGCGCGCCGTGTACGTGTTAATCCCTCTTATTTAGATGCAAAATATCAGACGACTCTCACGCTAGGTAACAGAACAGTAGACATCTTGAGTGTTCCCTGCGATCGGAGGCATTCACGCTCCAGGAACGAGATGTCAAGAGGGATCCATCAGGCTTAGCGTAATAGATGCGCAGACGACATTAGCATGCCACGCCGATTATTGGCATTAGTCTGCCATCCCGTTATTTCGCACACCGGTCATTTATAACCCGTAAACCCTCCGCGAGAGAGAGCGAATCGATATTGCGCGTGAAAGCTGCTGGATCGCGCAATATCGCGGAATACACCGTGGACGTGCCAATTTTTCCCGATTGTTGACGATACCAGAAATTTCCGGCAAAAAAAACAAATTTCATCCCCGTGTCGGGCAATCAAAATATCTCGTATTAATTAAAGCGACACGTCGCGTCCGCGTCGAGAGCCGGTCGAGTCCACGAATTTTAAGGATCCTAACATCGGACTTTGCCGTCGGAGGATTTTTGCACGGGTGTCCCTGAAAAAGGTTTACACGGTATATATACTCACTCACGCGAGCCGATATTTCTTTAAACATTGTAACAGACACGCACTCGCGCACGCACGCAGGGGCGTAGTGGAGCGTACGACGCTTACGTGGTGCAGAAATAGAGTCGCAAGGGTTACCAACCCCTGAATTACGCGCAGCTCGCCGACGAGGCGAGCGGTTAAGGGGAACGAATTTGCATATTATAAGTAGTACACGTTACCGAGCTTGATATCATCGGGCCGGGGACCTCGTTATTCTGTGCATGCGTACAATTCGAGCGTGCGGCAAGCATCTACGGCCTCAGACCGTTCTCCGAGACGTTCCGAAGTCTCAAACTTTCGCGACTACCGTTTTATCGCGGCCCTTTAACGATCTTTTAATAATAGAAATAACGGTGCGCGATATTCTCTGTCGTGATTGTTGACGTCTTGATTTAACAATCCGATTTTCTATTTTCGAGAGAGGCTCGTTTTAGATTCTCTTAACGTGAAGATTCGCGCATCTAGATTATTATTTATTGTATTTTGCACGTAATGGTGAATTTTTCCGATATTGTATTAATTAGCGAAGAGTTTTTTCACCTTCAGCTGGAATTATCCCAATCGTTATTTTTAAGTTCATGCAACGCGTTAGAATACGTGGTGTATACGTCATTACACAGGAAGACGGTGAAATCCTTGCAAGACGGCACTCGGATTAAATGGATAGGCTTCCAGGGTCGAGCAGGACGTGGTCCTTCGTGCGGCAGGGGCTTAAGATATTGTTTCGAAGCAAGGCTGTTGCCTTAGGATAATCAAGAAGACTTAATCCTAACAAGCTTAACGCCGATGAGTTCATAATTCTGGATTCCGGTTTATGAAAGTCGCCTCTCTTCGTTGCTTGTCACTTGCTCTTTATTATCATGGTTTTATACTTTTACTTCGAGCGTTTAATTCAATGTTAAATAGAAACGTTTTACAATCTTTCAACACCGCAATGTTGGTAAATCTGCAATGTTCTCTTTGATTTGAATTATTCTTGTTCTTGATTTGAAATACTTATTATTCTTGGAACTTTATCGAAATTATCTCTTCATCGATTAAGAAAATCATACTAAACGTGCGACGAACTCCTCGTGATACCGTAACGGAATAGCACGGCAGAAGCTTGACGATCTTCTCGAAGAGAGTAAATTCTTTCGCACGTTCTCCGCCTGCGACGGAGAACGAGCAAATCGTTAAGGCATGCGACGAGGCTTGCTTAACGGGCGAGCTTAATTAATAAGGACACGCGATATCCTAACTCGCAAGATGATGGCAGGATGGTAAAGCATAGCTGAAGCCTCGGGGGAGTCCTTTGTTGTCGAGAGGGTCAGGACGAGCGACCTGCCACTTTAACCCGCCTTAAGGGGTTGCGCCTTGAGGAGTTTGAAACCTTGCAAGTTTGAAACCCGATGGTCAGAAGAGCTCCAGAGAGGAGATTGCAGTCCACTGTATTTTGCACGGAGCTGCCCGGTAAAACGAATATGTGTACGCGTCTATCGATTGCGATAAGCACACTTCGTATTTACTATACGTAAATCAGCGTATAGAAACGAGCGTGAATTTTTCACCTGCGGTTGAAGGTGAGTCACTTGCCTCTTGATGTGTGCCAGTGTTGCGCTTGGTGGAGGATGCAGAGCCATGTTAGCGAAGACCAGCCTCTCCTCGTAATCGTACTCGCAGAGGATCTTGTTATCACAGAGATAGAATCTGTCGCCTACGCAAAATCTGCAATCAGAAATTAATTTCGTCGTGTTTACAATTATGCTACTGAGAAGCTACTTTGCTGAAACAGAAATACTGTTTCCGTGTGATTATATCCACGTTTCAAAGCGACAATGAATCAATAATAGGGTACACGATGACGATCATTGTCGTAGCGACTCGCAGTGTTTAAGAGCAGCAGGGAGACTCGAAGAAATCCCGTTTACGAGTTGTGCGAGATAGGCAGAGCGGTAAAGCGTGCTAATTCCTTTTAAGGCCACTTTCCGTTCTGCTCCGCCGAGGAAATTGCTAGAAAATAAAAACAGGCGGCGAGAGGTACCGCGCCTCTTCCACTTCCTCTAGCGTCTTCACGGCTTGTAAATGTAAATTTTCCGTCGATTTGCAGACATCGTACTCGGATTATCGTGATTGGAAAATTTCTGCAATTTTCACGTTTTCACTCTCCTTCCTTCGTCCCTCTTTAAGAGCAATTCCAAGAATTCTATTTCATCTGTGAATATTTGATTAATCCATATTCATTAATAATATATTGGAAACGACACCGCACAAATATAATCGCGTACCAAAGATTCGTTAGTAAATATACACGAGTGCAAACTGACATCCGTCCATTCGCGGATGTCGACGAATAAAATCAGACGCGGCGGACCGAAGTGTATTTTAAAATTCAGCGTATAAAAGTGCCGGATTTTGGAGTAATCCGAGACGATATACATACCGCTGCACGCGGATTTCGGGATGGCGGCGAGGTACCGAACGTGCTCGGCTTGCGATATCAGGGAAATAAGGTTGCCACCGAGGGTTATACGCATCGACCAACTGTCGCTCCCGCGAGGGGCGGGCTGGTGGGGCCTTTAAAATCAAAGATTTCACATTTTTCGTTTTTATTGCCGGTTTAAAAGTCAATTTTTTCTCTACCGCGCCCCTTTCGGGCGAGCGCGACGCAGAGGAGGGGACGTCCGCATAAAAGGACGTTACGCCGGAAATGCTAAAGAGCCATGAAAGCGGGCTCGTAAGGCCGGCGCTTCGCCGCGCACAATGGATCGAGAGGATCCACGAGGGACACGAAAATCGTTTTGCCAGGATCCATGAGGTTTGAAAATTCCCATCAGGCGCCGGGAACATCACTCTCCGGACGTTATACGTATCGCGTGTATCGATCGCGATATGACGGGCGTGTCGTGTGATTTGTCTTGCGGAAGGGCTCGCGAAACTTTAAGTCGTCCTTTGGACACGTCGATCCCTCCTATATCATTAATGGAGACCGTTCTGAGAGACTGGACCCTTGTTTCTTTATTTCTTAAGTTCCTGTGATATTTCTACGTCCCTTGTCTTTGATTTTATATCATTCATTCGTAACGATTCAATAAAATGATAACGTAACAAAGTAAGCGTTGAGGCAATACTTTATGTCCACAAGATCGATAGAATCCGTACGAGAAGAAAACGCCTTTCTCTCTTCGAGACGTCGTCGATGAGCCGTGTAAACGACAGCGCCCGATGCCGGGGAGGGGTGGCAAAATGGGTATACCGTCACGTTCGTAATTCACCGGTGAATAATAAAAGGATTTTTCGGTAAGGACAGAGGCGAGTGCGTACATCGGCTACATACGGCCATTGCGTATTCAACGGATGCTGTCCCGCGCTGGGATCCTGTTTGGGTTTTATGTCGGGATTTCTCTGTCGAGTGGTTTATACCGGCGCTTATGTAAATGCAGACGTGATTTTTTTCAGCACCTACTCGAGCCACCTGAACGAGCGCGTGCCCGCGAGCGCGGCACATTTGTAGCATTCGAAACGAGCCGGTCGAGCCGTCGTCGTCGTCTTCCACCGTGAAAAACCATGAAATCGTGATGAGATTCCACGGCGCCGTCGTATCCGTATGCGAGATGTGCATTTTTTCAGCAGACTCAGCGATGCGGTCCGTCCTCGTGATGTCGCCGAAAAGTCTGTTCGTCCACTCTATCCAGCCAGAAAACGAAAATATTTATAACGTTCCACATAATTAAAGAACAGTTTAAATTGGAGATTTTAGAACACAAATTGCGGTATAAATAGGAATTTAGCGACTGTCATGGCATCGCTCGAGGCCGATGGTCGCGTGACTTCGATTTTATACGCCGCTATTAATGATTCTTATTATCCCGTCATGTTGATTTGGCAATATAAACGTCACGAATTATAGATGCATCAACCCGCGATGGATACTCAACTCGGAATAGCGAGCGCTACGCTATATTCGGGCTGACTGGCGACAGTACAATTGAACTTAAAATATCTCCCCAATCGGTACGTGAATCCGTGATATCTAGATCGATAGACGGGTAATTGGGAATCGTAATATATAAATATACCTATCCGTTCAATGAAATCGGAACACCGAAGACTCGAGGTGCATTAGCGATCTCGTACGAACAGGTTTGGCGTCTGCTATCAGGAGTACTTATTAATTCAGCAATTGAGTCAGTTATTATGAATGATCTTATGGTAAAAGGAACATTTCTAAAATATGACGTTTAAAGATTCTTCATCGTACTCTGATTTATCGATGAATAATGTCACATGCAGCAATCTACTTGCAAAAATGGTCCATTTGGCTAGCCATGACTTAGCTCGATCACACGACACACACGTACACCGTTCCACGAGAATAAAAAGAGAATTAAAAGGAGACAATGAAACAGCGAGAGAAAGAGAGAGAGAGGGTGATCCGTGTGCGATCGGAACATCTAACATGAACCACCATAAAAAGCAATGCGCCCTCGTAACGGGGTACGATAAGTGCCATGCTACGGAGCAAAATCGATCCCGGGGGCAGCTTCGAATCATGCACCATAAAAAGGCACATTACAGGGCGTAGGTGCGACAACGGGAGGTTGAGAGTTTCGGCGGAGCGACAGGAAAGAACGGGCCTTTATAATGGTGTCATGATTTCGCGTCTAGATACGGCGCCATGCTTGCCGATAAACGCTGTTTCTGTAACCTGCGACGCTAAACGTTGGGAGCATTAGCATCGTCGTCCCGCTCTCGCACTTCGCAAGCGTATCGCTTTCGTACCCCCGGTCCGACGGAAATCAAACGCGTGCCTGCGGGGGATCCTTTATTTGGTCCAGAGTGGATTAGGTACAGGGGAAACAGCTTCTAATGTTCACGTTCATAATGGGAAAATATGAGATAACAATATTTATTAATGGTTAAAGATGATCCATTTATTCGAATCAAAGCGATGTAATACATAAATACTTATGCAACAGGAAACACAACAAAGTTCCGCAAGTCTAAAGACGCCAATCTCAATCGAGTTACAGGGCACTCGGAAAACCGAAGAACAAATTGGTAGCGGCGAAAGCGTCGTCGGCCAAACCGTTAAACGTTCTCGGCGACGCGTTTCCCTCGTCGCTGCTAAGTCGAGAGAAAGCCTCCGAGATTCGTCGGCAAACAGTGCGAGCTCCGCAACGTGGAGCGGGAAACCCCAAACGGCAACACTTTGGCGGTAGTCGAGAGCGGAGGGAGAGGTGGAGGTTTGCTCGGTGCCGAAGAGGGTCGCGCGGAATGAATTTCGTACTCGATCGCGGAGTCTTCTCCCAGGACAAAGAAGGAAAGTCCGGGAGGAAGAGACAGAAGCAGAGACACGAGAGAGAGGTCTAGATCGAGGCAGATAGGTGTGTGTGTGTGTGTAGATGTGCGTCTGTATATAGGAGGGAAGGAGCCAGGAAAACGTCTATACTGCCGGTAGTTGGTGGTGCTCGTACTCAATTTGCATCAAACTATGAAGAGACAGACACCAACATCACCCTCTCGCCCCTGCCCGCTCCAGCAGCCGCCACTCTAACACCTGACGGAGCCGCGCCTCCGTCCTCTCGCGCGCAACGCCCCCCGCAGTCGAGACTAACGCGTTTAGCAGAGACTCGAACCCCTAATCAGATCTTGCGACGGCAACGGGCTTTCTAAGGTACCGCTAAGTGTGAAGTTAATGGAGTCAAGACGTCGCGCCGAGACGCAAAACTCTCGTCGCGTGACTGCCGTCATCTAATACAGCGAAATCGAGGATATTCTTTACTCATCTATCGATATCGAAAGCTCGATTGACGGGAGACAACGTCGAGTTGGAAATATCTGGCAGGTATCGTCGCACTCGGTCGAATCAATCCATTCCGCTGGCAAATATAATCAATTATTACATCTTGTATGTTTTTCAAGGAATATTTATTACGGCGTATTCAGCGTTACAGACAACACAGGTGACAAGGAAACAAAATATTTTCACCGCGTATAATATTCTCGTACATCTGTCAGTTTAACGCTTATCGTTGCATCATTGAGCAGCTACTTCTCGCCTATCTATCGCGCGCGAGCGCGCGCCGCTCACTTTGTTGCGATAATGGCTGCTTACCTAGCGCGTTCTCCTGTTAATTAATTCAGACTGTCAGGGTATCGGGGAACCGTGGCGCGCTAATTCGATCAGCAGTGAACTCGCTCGCTTCGGTGACGAGGGCTCTCGCCGTCAGGCTTCCGGGGAAGTACGAGGAGGAGAGCCTTCGCTTCCACGACGGATTTGCTCCGCAGACAGTTGACGTCGCTATCTAAATGTCACTCCAGAAGCGTGTCGGAATGCCACTCGATAACACACAGTGCAGGGCGCGCCGTCTCGAATCACGTCTCATTGTCCGACGTGCGATCCGCGATCGCATGCACGAACGATGGACGGATGCCGAGGACTTCCGTGTCGCTATCGCGCGCGAGGCGACGTTTAAACAAGATGCGCAGGGGAGGATGCCTTGCG
Organism: Ooceraea biroi; assembly: GCF_003672135.1. NCBI lineage: Eukaryota > Metazoa > Arthropoda > Insecta > Hymenoptera > Formicidae > Ooceraea > Ooceraea biroi. The sequence continues at coordinate 6,179,010 of NC_039517.1, read as the reverse complement.
TGTCACTTTCAACAGGACGAGATTCCGTTGAATTCCGTTGAAACTACGTGCGACATCAAGCAGCTTAGCTGCATTGAGGAACAGAAGCTCGAAGCGTACTAAAAGTATTAAATCAATCGAATCAAATGCCGGTTGGTAAAGTTCAAGTGTGTCTTCGAGAATCCGGATTCAGATATCATTTTTAACAGATTAAATATATTTTCTAACGTACACGCGACAAGAGATACGTGACTGAACAGGTATCAGTCTACTTCCGCATTTTCGCCAAGTGGGCGCGGAAACGCACGGGAATCGTCGCCATTAACCATTCCGGTCGAGCGTTCAACCGTAAAGCACGCGGAGGGAACATTCGTCTTTCTATTAATTTCTGCGCGGCGCGAAATTACGCGCGTCGGCCGACCCTAAGCCATATTAATATCGTAGATTACGAAGGAAATTAAGACAGCGATGGGTCGCAGATACCGCGGTAGAACCCGCCGTTGTTCCTTTGTTACTTACGGCGAAAGGGTTGAACCGAGGAGAATCGTACCTCTCTGTAACTCGCACGGTTGAATAGAACTTGAGCGCGTCCCATAACGCAGTTTGATTAAAAAACGCAGCAGGTCGGCTGACAAAATCATCATTTTCTTGCGAATCTCGGGCATTGAGTGAAAAATCTGCTTGATATCATTCTATTAGGGGTGTGATTTAGTTTTGAGGGTTTTTTTGCTCAAAAACGCATGTATTTAAATATGATAATGAATGAATACCTTAATCAAAATATTTTCCTTCCTTTTCTATAACTTTTTCCCATCTTTCTGGCAAGAGATCGATTCCACCACGATAAAATCACTCTTCTTTTCAGTTGATCCATTCGTCGACGAATTTTCGCACTTCTTCGAAATTATCAAAGTGTGTATCCTCTAAAGCGTGTTGCATCCACCGGAACAAATAATAATCGCATGGAGAATACGCGGGGTGCGGTAAGACTTGCCATTCAAGCTCTAATAGTGTTTCTTTCACTGATAACGCAACGTGAGGTCGAGCGTTGTCACGAAGAAGAATCACTTTCCGTCGTTTACTCGCAATTGGTGGTCGTTTTTGGTCCAACGCTTGCTTCAACTTGTACAATTGGTGTCGATAACGATCAGCCGTGACAGTCTCGTGCGGATTTAACAGCTCATAGTACACTATCCCACCAAATACAGAGCATTACTTTTCAACCGTGAATATTGCGTCTCGGAGTGGATGTTGATGGTTCGCCTGGATCCACCCATGATTTTCTGCGTTTCGGATTATCAAAATAGATCCACTTTTCATGCCCAGTAACAATCCGAGACAAAAGACTCTTCTTTTTGTGCCTGGCGATCAACGAAATGCAAATGTTCAAATGGCACTTTCCGATAATTCATGTCGAACCCATTTCCCTTCTTTCTGAATTTTTCCCATTTCATGTAAATGTTTCGTAACTGTTGTACGATCAACATTTAATGCTCTGGCAAGTTCTGAAGTGGATCGTGTTGGATTTTCGTGCAATAATGCTTGCAAATCTGCATTTTCAAGCTTTCTTCGTTGTCCCGAGCGTTCTTTGTCCTTCACATCAGTATCACCACTTTTAAAGCGTCTAAACCAGTATTCACACGTCTTAATTGATGGGGCAGAATCACCATAAGTTTCCACAAGAATTCTATAACCGTCAGCCGCAGTTTTCTTTTGATTAAAAAACAAAAGCAACGCATGTCGAAAATGCTGTTTCGGAAGTTGCATTTTTACGATGATATAAACACGATTGCTATAATGCTACTAAATGTCATGGATAATGTCAAGACTGTAAGAAACAACAGTTATCGGAAACAGCTATTGGAACAAACTGACCTACAGCCATCTGTTGCAAAACCCTCAAAACTAAATCACACTCCTAATACATTACTTGCTTTCAGGTACTTGCGTTTTACGTTATTCGCAATTACGAGGTACACTACCGTTAGTATGCAATTCTATAAACGCAAAACTAGACATTGTAGAATTCGATCTATTGTGCATATTTTTAATGCACAATGCTCGCGATACGATTGTAGGCTTTTGAAACGATATTACGAGGCCGGCTCGTATTCTGGGATTAAGTTCTGTCGCTCTCAGAGACTCAAAGGCTGTGACGCACGTAGTCATTATCGTGCGCTGTACTTCATCCGAACGACTGTTCATTTATGAGCCGCCATCGAGCTGGCGGCAGCCAGCCATTGATACGACGGCACGCCGATAAGAACATCGCGCGGTTATGCCGATCGGCCGGGTCTATCTCGCGTCCGCTCAGTGGCGTCTTCTTCTCTTTGCTCGAGAATCGATTACCGTCACCCCCGTAACGGCAGAAAAAACTTCCAAGACGCGGCGGAATCGCATCAAAGATTATTTCCGCCAATAAAACGGAAGTCGAGTCTCGGTCGGTCGGGGAGGTATTCCACGAATCGCTCTACGTGGCGTAACAAGACGGGGGCGAGGGTAAAAGTCAGAAGGCGAGGTTGACGGTTACGCGGCTAAGGGATGTCTAAGGGGTGGCTCACATTGCGAGCAGACCGGCAAGCCTGGCAATAAATCTACAGTCGCCCGAAGCGAGTACTTATCGGTTCGCCAGGATCGCCGGCGATGTCACGAGTCGCGAGAAAACCCCGGCGGGCTCTCGTCTTCCTCGGATTGACGTCGCAGTTCGCAACGAGATCGAGACGATTTGACGTAACGAGCAGCAATCACGCGAGATTCCGTTAGATACCTGGAGAGATATGATAAATACGAGGTTCTGCGATGTTTTTAAAAAGAATCGGCGCTTGTTCCGAGTTGGCCGGAGTAATCGTACTCGCAAAGAAGTCTTGACGCATCTTAGAAAAATGTATGACCGTAAACGTGTATGACGAATGATTACATAGTGGTTACGTAAAGTTAGTTTATCGCGGATGTTCGCGCGACCTAACAAAATTTCATCATCGTCATTTCCTCGAGCCAACTGTCCAAACCCGTATTCACTGTTATATATTTTCGCAGGTGCACGTGGCAGGTACAACGGGTTCCGGGTAACAGCAGCGGCACATGCAGAGCGGGGTGAGTCAGATTAAATATGACTTAGGGTGGTGCTTAAGTTCTCCCGGCGCTGTACGTAGCTTCTGAAGTAACATAGCCGACCGCGCGAACTTCAGCTTCAGGGCGAGGCCCGGGTGCGCGTAGTCGGATCGCAGGGAGGCGAAGTTACCATCGCGTGTCCGTGTAGTCGCGACCGGCGGGCATTGTCAAGGTTTCGTTCGTGCAAGTTTACCGACCCCGTGATTTCACTTCAGGCGGATTCGCCCAGATTATCGTCGAGGTATACTCCCCGACAAGGGGGAGAGAGAGGGAGAGAAGGGAGATCTTGATCCGCGGCCGGAGTCTGGAGGAGGATGACTTATCAGTATTGATTACGCAGATTACCATGCTTCTCCGCAACGGTATCGAGCTAAACTTTGATCGCACATCGCTGTTTGCAAAAGAGAAGGACTTTGAAACTCGCATAGTCAGTTTGTTCTAATTATGTCAGTCATCGTCGCGGCGAGTACTCCGATTTCGTTGCACTCGCGTTTAGCGCCCGGCCGGATAGTCGCGACCCGAACGTGCCGCGAATTTTGCAACAATTCGGTACGGCGTTGTCAACGATCTTCGTTCCGCATCAAACGCAAGGGAACACTGAGCGAAATGTGTACAGCGAAGTGTATGGGACGTTTAAAAAGCGTTGATTCAATTTTACGCTCAAAAGCGAGGTGCGCTGCCCTCGATCCATAGCCGAGCACTGTAAATGACAGGGATACCGGTGATGGTGTTGACGTCCCTGTAATTCGGCTGGAAAATATCAGAACCGGTTGCGTAATCCGGCGAGAAATATTCGGCCGTCTCAATCTTGACTGGACTGCCCTAAAATTGTCCTGTGCATTTTCTTCAAGCTTTTACATCATTCTTCTGCTACTCGATCCGAGCTTTTATTGTATTTAAAGACGTACAATGACGTAATCGAACGGCAAGGAAAAACTAGTACGCCTATATTCTACAACCATTATTTGTATCGCAAAACGTCGTTTAGGAAAGGCTCTCCCGGAGTCTATAGTAGCCAAGAAGCTGAATATATGGCAGGCTTAATCAACAAATTGGTCCCCCAAGGGTTCTCAGTCTTCCGGCGCAAGGCCGTGAACACGCATAATTCAAAGTTGCACAGACCGCAGTTTAATTATCCAATCTTGTCGAGAGTCAGGTTGTGTAGAATCTCGCTGAAAACTTCAGATTCCGTTGGTCCCCGCGCAACTGCGCTTCGCAGGAACGAGCGAAAGTATCTTACAGCGACTTGTCGATGAACCAGTTTTATTTGAGTCATTCAAATGTCCGCGGATTATTACGTCACGCAGCTCTGATCGACCGAGTCTTAGCTCGTTGAAAATTTCAGCCTAAACAAACTGATAGCCTCTTCATCCTTCAGTCTCTACCTCCGTCCGACAGTCTTATCTTCCATAGGGCAGCTTGTTTGCCTTCCGGCGATGTCTCCTCCTGACCGGACGCACTTGATAACTGAATACTCCGAGTCTATCTAGAAGGAGAGGAGCGTAGATGTAGACGGGGATGGAGAACAAGTACGATAGAGTAAGCAAGCAAGAGGGCGAAAGACAGGCTTGCTACCAGGCTTAGTCAGTCTAATCCTTTCCGTGGGTTGGCTTTGCATCAAGTAAAGTAAAGGTCCACCAAGTTGGTCGGAAGTCGCCACCGTTCTCTCGCCGCGTCGCGTCGTTTTCTCGATGAAATTTCAATAACATTATGAACGCGGCATAATTTTCATGTATTCATTATTGATTGCATCTTCCGAACGGTATAACTTCATCAGCGTCTTTGCTTCTTCGCCATGTTTTTCGCCAGCACGTGCGAGAATGGTCGAAAGTTTCTGCTGAATGGCTTTCTTTACGATCTCGTGTCCGGTGAAGTCCATCGAACGTTAAGAATGAGAGAAAGAAGGGGGTTAATCCTCGGAAGCGGGGTAATGGCCATATTTCTCAATAAACGATAAATCAGGAGTCGCCTAGTAAGGTATAACGCTCCCTCTTATGGATCCACCTTCTGTCTCGTTCCCGACTCCGTTTCCGAAATAAACCCTCTCTTGCTCCATCGTGCACTTTCCTGTTCCCTCTCGTTCATTCATCTCTCTTTCTCTTGCCGCTTCTCTTTCTGCTGTTCGACGAGTCTCCAAGCCCCATTAATCTATGGTTATCTACGGCCCGCGCTGGATAAGTGTGTCGGAATGAGCCATTTCACCCTTGGGAGTTCGAATCCATCCTCCACCCTCGTAAGGGTAGGCCATCGAGAGACTGGCCCTTGGGCATCCTCTTTCGCCCTCGCGATGAGCTGTGCAAAACTCGCTCCTTAACGAGATCGTAACGACGACCGACGCTCGTGCCGAGCAAAAATGCGGGAACCGAGGGGCGTTTCGCGTGAGACGCTATAAAACCGCGCGGAAACCCGTAACGCATTCGTAAAAGTATCAAAACATTTTACTGGATGCGTCTCGGTATCAAACTCGTTGCATAATTAAAGCGTAAGTTGCGAGATCGAGAGAGTTGGCGTACGATAAAAACGTAAGAAACCACGCTGGAATATAAAATATGAAAGAAACGATGCTCGCGAATGTCTCCCTCTCTCCTGCGTCGGTGTCGCGGATAAATTCTGAAATTTCGTAATCGTGTCAACGCGGTATAAGGGAAAAAGGAACGCAGAGACAAGCCAAGCACTCGCGATAAAACTCGGAGAACACACAAGGAGATATGCGAACGATCACGTTCCCCCTCGCGCCCCGGCTTTCAGGTGGCATCCGGCCGTGGCGCGCCGCCACTTCGTCTCCACCATGGTGAATAATGCTCGCAGGTTATCTTTTCACCTTCGAGTCCCGTAAGTAAGGCGGAAAGCCTCCCCCTGTCCCTGCCGTTTCGCCCGACCTAACGAACTAAAGAACAACTTTACTTTGCATGCGTCCCGGCGGCCTGGCGAGCTCACCCTTGTCATCGACGATGGGCCGCGCCCTTATCGCCGGAAAAGTTAAGTGGAAGAAAATGCGTCGACTAAGAATGCGCGAGGGGTGGCTCGAGATGTTGAGGACAAAGTTGAAATTGATGCACTGGACGGGTGCTAGAATCCTGCGAAGCTTACGCGCTGAGAGGTGCTCGAGAGGCGAACCAAAGTTTCCCGACCGTGCCGATGAAGCGGAATCGATTATCGAGGTGCATGCTCGTCGCGATACGATCTCGCGGTACCGTACTTGAGCAATGCGCTTATGGGGTAAGCTTATTATAAAGCTGCCATTTACGGAGGTTCTGTGGCATCGTTGCTGCACGCTCCGAATCTCTCTCGAAATAAAGTTAATTATCAAGCGAGAGAAGCTTCATGATTGGCTCTAGGTGGATAAATTTCGGGTGATTCGCGTGTCGTCTGTTCCCGCGCGAGCGCAATCGAGGGTGGATTTACGTGCGTACCTCGCACCGTTCCACCGTATCGCGGCAACTACGTACAAGCGGTCTAGCCAAGTGCCATTGGACGTGACAAGTGATGTTATAACGCGCCACGTCTATCCCCCATTGCGTGCCAGTAGATACAGGGTGTCTACGGCAGACTTTGCGTAACTCAGAAACCAAATGCGTCAGAGGGGGCGGCGCCTTAGTTCGACTATGATCTGCCAGGAGCAGATTCGCGAACGTCACCGCTCGCGAAAGGATCTCCGTTCGGAATTATGAGGAATTCTTTTAATTACGCTAACGTCAGGAAAATGCGGTCGTTGATCGGGATAAAGCGAAACTGAGCACGTAGTTTCCCGCGTGCCGATATGATATTTCCATCAAGATTAACGTTACATGCGTGAGCGTAGATTACATTGAAATTTTGCGGACGTAAAAGCCCAGAGAGTCCGCTTAAGAACGTGAGAAAACGAGCGCTTGCTCGCGGCGGAAAATAAATACTTTCCATTGTCGATAAACATCGGTGCATTGTTTCGGTGCAGCGTGTGATCGTGACGAAGCACTAGGTAGGCAGATTATAAATCGCAAAGGCTGGACAGCAGTAGAGAGAAGGCGAGGAACGGGGGGTGGCTACCGTTCGATAAATTGGGATTTTATTATCGCTAATAACCATCCAAAATTATTATGCGTTGATATTTATGCCGAGGCTAACCGCCCTTTCCTCCGCACTCGCGTACGCGCACATACATCGGTAATTATGCACGCACATATTCGTGCACCACACACACGCGCAACACCTACACACAGGCAAAAGCAAACCGCGCCCTTCCGCCCACAGGCGGTAGTAGGGGACGCGCGATTTTGGTGATCGCATTTTGGCTATTATTTACGCGTCGCGTGCATACGGTTTTCGCCTCTACGGGGCTTACGAATGTTTATCGGCAAAAATTAACGGGCAATTTGTTCGGGCGCATTGTCGACGGTAATTATTATTTTATCGACGGTCACGCGCGCGCGACCGATCTCTTGTACCCCCTTATTATTTATTGGCCCGTGTTCCGTTTTGCGTACGCACCGAACGCTATTATCGAAAGAGCTCCAGCGGCATTATGCAGTTTTGTGTATTAAAACCGACCGCGATATCTCGCCGACGCGTTTAATTTCTCATCGCGCGTTGTAGCGCGTCGGATGCATCCGCGAAATTAAAACACGGGGTTGCATTAATTATACCGGGCTGTCAAATATTAATAGCAGACAGCAGGTTTAAGAAAATTGAATCTCTCCCCACGACAAACACGCGTGTCGTGGCGCGTGTTCTTCGGAACGTTCTTGCACAATGTGCTTTCGACGTACGGAACGTTTACAGTCGCGAGGGTTCCGCACCCCCGTATTACACGTATCCCTCATTCATCGAACCTGAAGCATAAGGACGGCGCGCGCGGATCAATTTACGGGCCTCGTTACGATCGATTCGACGATCCGTTTACTTTACATCGCGCGTTTCCATCCAATCGTACAAACGCGCAATTTCTCGCGAGAAATTAGTCAGTCGCGTGACGACGGGAAGAATATCTTTGGCCACGCATCGTGTGTTACAATCGCCTCGTGTTTGCGCGCTGCGTTTTTCGTAATTGGCTCGCTTTATGCCGCGTCATGCGCGGAACGAAAAATATATTGTTTTCACGACACGACGCGGATAGTTCCGCACAAACACGCCGCGGATTATCGAATGCGGAACGCGAGCACACGCGCGATCGGAAACCCTCGAGCCTCCGAGAAGAAGTTTTGCCGAAAACGCAAATCTTTTCTTGAAAAAAGAAAAGTTCGTGATGCGCATTAATAAATCAACGACCGTTTGTCGCTCGACGTGCGTTTTTCTTTCGTAAGTAAACGCGCGTTATAAAATCGAATTGCACACACGCACACAATCAGACCTATCGTGTAGAAGTGTTTACGATTGCATTTCAAGCATAATTATAGTAAATCTAGACGCGGCCGGCCAGCCCGGGGCGAATCGCGTTAGTTTCTATAACGATATTTGCTGCGGTGCGGCAATTTAGGTATCGTTTTATCGGCGGCGTAATATACAATTCGTATGTATATATATTTTACAGAGAAGGGAATCGGCAGATATATATATATATTCAGGGGGAGAAAGAGAAAGAGGGAGAGAGAGAACATGCATCGGCACATGGGCATCTGCGTTCACATACACGCACAGACACGCACACGTACGTGAACGCGCCCCACATCGGCTAATCTCGTATTTGCGCGATTAATTCTACGCGTTTAACGGAATCCCGTGTCTCGCTAATTACTCTGTCGCGAGCATTTCGCGCGCACACTGACGATGCTGTTTTCGCGTTAATTATGGAATCCGTTGGCTAATGGGTCATGCGAATAAAAGTGAGGCGTGTGTTCTTGGCAGGGAGTACAAGCAGAAAATTGTTTCAAGGGAAAAGCACACGAGACGGAAACGCACGTTGCGCGTTTCGCACGGAACACTCTTTCGCGCGGCGTAATCGTCTTCTTCGCGTTTTTCAAACCTTTAAAGCGCGTTGCAGTCGCGCGCTCGCGCGCGCGTCTTAATCATCTCGATTGCACCGTGATAAATTGCATGCAAGCTGCCACGCGTGCTCCAGCGCGTGTTAAACTCATCTGCGTAAGAGTGACGTCCGCGTATACCGCGTGCGACGAGCTTAATGCCGCGTTTAAGCCGTACGGGGCTTAGACGCGTCTATTTTCTAGCGAGGTACCCCTAAACCGGAGATTAAAGCCATCGCTTTCGCGCGAGGGCGTTCCAAAAATCTAGGGATTACGTGCAGCTACGCCGGGCGACGGCGGATATGAATTAATTTCGACGTTAAGAGCTATCGCGTCTCTCACTTTTAACAATCGCCCCTTTTTGCACAAATTTCCCGACGCTCTCTCGGCGCTACAAGATACCACGTTTTACGCGACTCACTTCATAGGAAACCAAATTTACGCTTAAGGGGGGAGCCTGCTTTAGAACGTTGAAAATAAGGTATATTTTACGAATTTTTTTTGGAGAAACTATACAGCGGATCATTATAAAACTTTGATGCATTTATTAGTACATGTTTAAAGATAAAAAAAATTATTTTTTGATTTGAATATATCGCCTGTAGAGCTCGTCCTGGAGGCATCTTAGTGCAGCCGGCATTGTAAATTGGTGAGCATTCTCCTGCCTCCAAATTTCATCCAAACTGAAAAATTGAAATATTTTCTTGTTATTTATGAATTTCCATCGTCGATGAACCTTTAATATTCATAAAAACATTAAGTTAAACAATTATTTTTGCATGAAAAAGTTCAAAAACTTTGCCTAAAAATTGTACTTTTGTGTTCTAAGCTCCACCATTTTGGCACTTTTCAACTTTTTTCTTCTCTCTTTGGTTCATCGACGATGGGAATTCATAAATAACGAGAAGATATTTCAATTTTTCAGTTTAGACGAAATTTGGAAGCAGGAGAATGCTCACCAATTTGCAATGCCGGCGACGCGGCTGCACTAAGATTTCTCCAGGACGACCTCTACAAGCGACATATTCAAATCAAAAAATAATTTTCTATATCTTTAAACATGTACTAATAAATGCATCAAAGTTTAAAATGATCCGCTATATAGTTTCTCCAAAAACAATTCGTAAAATATACCTTATTTTCAGCGTTCTAAAGCAGGCTCCCCCTTAAACAGAATCTGTCGGAATCTTACCGTCGAGGGGATATCCAGAGATTCATAAGAAAACACGTACACACAAGCCGCAGGACGCACAAGGGAATGCCTCGTTACCGTATCGCTTTTGGAGAGTGCCCACGCCCGAGGCGCAGCGGGGTGCGCGCACGGGTGCATTTCGGTGCAGCCGGTGTACGGGGTTGTTCGGCGTTCGTGTCGGGGGTGCTTTTGGCGCTGACAATACCGCAATGCACAGGTTGGCCTAATAAAACTATGATCGCCGGATAAAACAGTGCAGTGCATGCTGGTAATTAGCGGTATACATAAATCATTGGCAACGCGCCGCGTAAACGCACGTGCACGTACATACACTCGCGCACGGGCGTACGTACGTGCGCGCCCATTACAACCCCTGCGCGACGCCCCCGGCGAAACCCTCGCGTTATTCGCGGAACAAACGAGTACACGTGTAAAGGCCTGCGCGAACGTCGCGCGACGCTCGTCTCTTCTTTTATCCTAGCGCGAGCAATCTCTGTTCTCTGAATTCGCGCGATCACGACGAACGTTGCGTTCATTTCGAGACCAGGCTCTGTCGAATCTTCCGCACGGGGTTCGAATCACCCCGCGGATACTCGTGGCGGATCGTTAATCACCCTCCACCACGCGCGCAGCGGTCTTCCGCTCCGCGCCGCTCGTCGCACCTGAGAATTGGCTCGCCACCGTCGGTCTGAGTAATTTGATCCCTCTCCCCCCCCCCCCCCCGCGGTGCATTTCATTTATAATCGCGGCGGTGCGTCTATTACGTGCGCACGGCCGTGTATCGTTTTGAAACACACACAAATACCCGCGCCAGTCGATGGCGTTTTGCTCTCTCTTTCTCCCTTTCTCTCTCGAGGATTCTGGGCAAGGGTTGCGCGCGTTTGTCGGAGCTGGTTTATCGGCACGCGGTGAGGACCATCGGGGGAGCGGGCAGCAGGAAACCGATGCGGAGGGCGGGCAGGGGAACCGGGCGGAACGGGAAGTGGCAGGTCTATCGCCATCGGAGCCGGCAATGCGAGTCTAGGTTATCCGGTGACAAAGCAGGTTCGACTCGCGCGCGCAACGAGGCCCTCTCGGCACGTCGGATTATCACCATTGAAAACGGTGCAACCGAAACCCCACTGTTCGGATGCAGCCGCGCTTGAACGCGATACGTGCACGCGCCGGTGGCGGCTGATGCCGCGCGCTGCAACCAAAACCGGAAGCGAATTCCTTGTCGCGCCACTCCGGAGGGATTTATTGTCGATCTCGGGTCGCGGACGGTTCCGCTGCTGCACGGTCTACCTCTGTCGTTTATCGCCGGGGCCTTTGGCCGCCGCTATTTGTTTCTTCTTCCGCGGCTTCTAGATGTAAGCGTACACGGATTCCCCGTGAGACTCGTAATAAGAGAAGGCCGTTGCGAGCATCGATGAAATTGCGCGCGACGCGGAGTGGCCCGTGAATCGCTTCGATCTGTGCGGATAAAATCCGTCGATGCGTTTCTCGCCGTGCGTTTCCGTCCGTTCGCAGTCACGCGTACCGTGAAATTTCGGGGACGATTGTTCCACCGTAGTGACACCATAGCGATTGACTCACCGCGATTGCTACGCTCGCTCGCACGCGCGATGGGCGTGTTTTGTCGAGGATCCGGCCGCGGGCCGGAAACCATTGACACGGTAGCGACACGGAAGCTCGGCGAAACGAGACAATTCGCGGCCGAGTTCTTGCGCCTCGGATGCGTAAAACGACCAGCGGACGGAGGTGAGGCGAGGGCGGGCTGCCATCCCCCTCCCCCGGGGGGTTGTAGCTAAATTGGCGGCAGTATATTACCGGTCGGACCAGCGCATTTAATTTGAATATAATCGCGGAAGGAGATCTCAGAAGCTCGAGGGCACTCCGTGGCGCGAGACTGCGTGACGGTGACCGGAAGTGCTCCCGGGACACCGGAAACAAAATGGCCGCTCTCTCTTTCTCTCTCTTTTCTCTCCTCAACCCTCTCGCGACTACACCATCTCCGCCGCGGCGCCGTCACCTCGTCCTATCGCACACGGCCTACCTATACTGCTTGCTTTACCCGGCCGCGAGAGCGTCCGACCTTTTTCTCACCCTCGGGAGAATCGTCAGACGAAATTAACTTTGCATTGTCCTTATTCCCGAGGATCGACCCGGGAAAGCTTTCGGGTAATAAGAGGGTTGGACGGAGATACGGATTCGAGCAAACGAGCAAGCGATCGAGTCACAGTGACAACGCGTTATACACACACCCTCTGCGTCGCAATTTGTTGCCACATATTATCGTCGAAGATCACTATGAGATATTTGATGCACCAGAGACGATTTATCGTTGGGCTTGGCGCGCTCGATTCGCGACGCAGCAAACTGCCGGCGCCGCTATCGGAAAGTCAATAAACGGTGTCAATGTCGTAAGTTACGTGTAACTGCTCGCTCTCGTGCAGGTAAGGGAGTTTAGTGATTTAGGAGTAATTGCGATGCCGGGCGATGATTCGCGTGGGAATGCAACAGGGCACCGTGTTCGATAAGCTCCGCGGAACAATAACAATTAAACCGGCTAACTCGTAATGCCGAAATACAATATAAGCACGAACAATGCTGCACCCAGCAGCGGGGAAGACCGAGCGGTCGTCCGACAATGCCCGCCGTGCTTTCGTTAGACAAAGGCGAGAGACTCTCGAAGCTACCTCAGGCCAGAGATCGTAAGTCGAGGAAGAGCTTAAGCCGGTCGCGTCTTACGTCTTACGTCGCGGTCGTTTCAGACGCACGGCGCGGAGAGATCGTAGAATTTAATTAAAATCCACCGCCAACGCGCGCTCCCGCGAAACTTTACGTTTCAGAAAATGTTGCGGGCTCGCCGACGCGGCCGTGATTTACAGGCTCATTCGCTTTTTCATTATGCAATAATTATCAACGCATGATTATTGATACAATTATTTGACAAGCTAATAACGTGTGGCGTGTGTATCTCTCATGTTGGTTATTAATTAATTATTGCGATGCATTAACTGTATTATGCTGATGACAATCGTGTCGCCAAAGCCGATTTCGGTCGCCGGAACTTTTGCCATGGAAATATGGTAAATTTCGGGCTTACATTTCCACCCCCTTCCCCTCCCCCTACCCCCCCCCCCACCCTGCGTACGTCAACGAGTACGACGAGCAATTTCTTCATTTGTTTCGCGTATTTCGCTCCGAGCGCGCTCTCGCGCGCGAGTGACACTTTAAATCAAACGCAGTCGATGTTTCCAGTGTGCTGAGCCTCCGACGGATTTGCCGGTCGAAACGCAGCCGCGATGAGTCTCGAAATCGCGCGACGCCACACACAAAGTGCGTCATCGGCTTTAAACAGCGCGCAGGGTCGAGAGATATTCGCCGCCAACGTGGGGACGGGTATAAATTTGATATTTTTTATCCGCACGTTTCGATTGCCGTGAGATATTAGCCGAGAATCACGCTGGGAAAACAGGCGGAAGAGCTTCGTTAATGCCGTATGATGGGATTTTATAATTCATCGCACGCGTTTCGATTCGCGTTCCTCCTATTATTGTTTGAGAAAACAACGCTGATAATGATACCGTTGTAGATGAAGTGATACTACATTAGCAATGTTAATTTTCCATTTTTACACTGAGACAGGCGTTTTATATAAGCCTTCACCTAGCGCGGCCGGGTCTACAGCCGCCAGGGCTCTAATTTTAACTTTAGGTTGAGCGCCAACTAATTTTTATAAAATCAGTAAAAGAGGGTATTTGTCTAACGGTAGCTCAGGGGGGGATACATGGTTGGGATGACCCTTGAATATGATACTTCGCAATAAGATGTATTGGGTCGTCCGGAAAGTTCGTGCCGATTTTTAATAGATGGCGTTGGAACATGTCTGAATATATCAATGTTATTGAAAACATGCGATTTATATACATATGCTTAAAGGTGACATTTCAACGCATCTTTAGGAAAAAAGTTGTTTCAGATAAATTGATTCGTGTCAGTTTTGTACTCTTTTCAAGATGGAAGAAAACAAAGAACATTTTAGACACTTGATGCTTTTCTATTACCGGAAAGGCAAAATGCCTCACAAGCAACAAATTCGATATGTTCTGTTTACGGAGAAGGCGCTTTAGCTGAAAGAACCGTACGTAAGTGGTTCGCTAAGTTTAGAGCTGGTGATTTTAACCTTAAAGACCAAGAACGCTCGGGCAGACCCTCTACTACTGATGATGACCAAATCAAGACACTGATCGAGAATAACCCGCGCTACACGACACGTGAATTAGCAGAGATACTGAAAATATCGAAAACCACTGTCCACGATCATGTAGTGAAGCTTGGTTACGTAAGTCGCTATGATGTATGGGTTCCGCATAATTTGGCCGAAAAAATTTAATGGATCGCATTTCCATCTGCGACTCGCTGTACAAGCGCAACGAAAACGTACCATTTTAGAAGCAATTAGTGACGGGTGACGAAAAATGGATCATTTACAACAATGTAGAACGAAAAAGATCCTGGGGTAAGCGAAATGAACCAGCATTAACCACTCCGAAAGCCGGCCTTCATCCAAAAAAAGTCATGCTCTGTGTCTGGTGGGATTGGAAAGGAATCCTATATTATGAGCTCCTACCACACAACCATACGATAAATGCAGATAAGTACTGCTCGCAACTGGACGAATTAAAGACAGCGATTCAGGAAAAACGTCCAGAATTAGCTAATAGGAAGGGCGTCTGTGTTCAACCAGGACAATGCCAGACCTCATGTTTCTTTGACTACCCGACAAAAATTGTTGGAGTTTGGCTGGGATGTGCTACCTCACCCACCGTATTCACCAGACATTGCACCTTCAGACTTTCACTTATTTAGGTCTGTGCAAAATTCTCTTAGCGGCAAGAACTTCAACTC
Organism: Ooceraea biroi; assembly: GCF_003672135.1. Classification (NCBI taxonomy): domain Eukaryota; kingdom Metazoa; phylum Arthropoda; class Insecta; order Hymenoptera; family Formicidae; genus Ooceraea; species Ooceraea biroi. Next base: position 6,163,899 of record NC_039517.1, on the reverse strand, counting down.
TTTGATCGACATAAAAAACCACCTTGAGGAGTTTTTCGCCGAGAAACCTAAGAAGTTCTGGGAGAATGGAATCTTCCAGTTGCGTGAAAGATGGACAAAGGTTGTGAAACAAAACGGTGCATACATAAGTCAATAAATATTTATCGACATAAAAAAATGTTGCCTTTGAATTTTCCTTCAAAATCGGCACGAACTTTCCGGACGACCCAATAATTTTGAACAGATTTGATTTTATATTTCAGGCAAAGAAAAATGAGTTTTATAGTTACCGATTGTGTGTAAAAAACGTCTCTCTCTCCAGTTTAATACAGTGCATTGTTCGGTTGGTCACTTGTGACAATCGTCTCCTGTAGTCAATCGTGAACTGCGATCCGACTACTTTTGGGGGCCCTTCTCACTTCGTGCGCACTATGTCACGGTTAGATCTCGAGTGAGTCTCGATTTTCTCGTTTTGCGCAACGGGCAGCGTCAGGCCCGTAATAACAATCCGCGCGCGTGTGTGGGCCTTCTCGGAGTCTCGATATTTAATTTAAGATCTCCCAACGAGTCGGATCACTTCGGCGTTGAGGGGGAACAAATTTATTAATTTATATTATACTGTCACAACACATTTTGCATAATACCATTTGGGACATGCGCGAATCCCATAATAGTTTTTCGAATTTATTGTCTCTCTTTTATCCTCTTCTGCATTAAATAATGTGTCAATGTGAACCGTAACTTTCCAATACATTGAGAGAATAATATATAAATGAATAAATGTTTCATAGACTTTATTATACAATTACAATAGAGCTTTGTCGTACAAGAACATCAACAAGAAATGGTGTAACAGTAATCGCTGATGCTTGATTTTTCTCTCAGCGGTGATCATGAGTAAGGAATTCGCTTCGAGGGTACCCATTACCGTCGCGTTTGCACGTTCACTCGTCAATGAGTAATCCGCAGTTCCGTGTCGCGGTGCAAACTCGAGAGACCGTCCAGGGATAAGGGAGAAAGAAACCGGGTGGTCTCGCCCTTAGTTCTCGAGCTACGACTTCTGCCTTGGGAGCGTATGATTAAACAACTCAGGTGTTTTATGCTCGGCTCGTGGAGATCGCGTGACCCAACGGCCACATCCGTTTCCGCCTTTGCGTACGGTCAACTGCTTCAACCCCTAACCAATGGTTCGCCTTAAGGGTTGCACGTTACCATCGACCGCGAAAGAAAGTATACTTTCGCCGACGTATCTTTAAGCCATAAGGCTCCGCTCGATAGTCCCGCGCTACCGGGGAAAACTCTCCGCGAGACTTGTTAACCCTTAACTATTTGCCCGACGACGATTGTGTTGACACGTTCCAGGAGGGCATCTTCTTGTCATTATGTGTACGAATTAATGTACTGCTTGTTTTAAAATTATTAATTTTTCTTGAAGATGCCAGGTTGATCGCTCCGCCATATGGCGTGAACGTTGATGCTTTAAAAGCACGCTATTTATTGGGTTGGCCAAAAAGTAATTGCGTTTTTTTCCAATAGATGGACATACATGTCTTGAAATGTAACTAACTTCATTCTAAACCGCAAATTCATTATGTAGGTTAACAACTCACAGTTCAAGCTTGTTTTAGAAAAAGAAAGTACACGATTTCGTTAACAATTGTTTGTTTGCCGTCGATTTCAAAATGGAAAATCAAAAAGAACATTTTCCTCATATTTTGTTTTATTACTTCCGAAAAGGGAAAAACGCTGTGCAAGCTCATAAAAAGTTATCTGATGTATATGGCAAAGATGCTTTAAAACTGCGGCAGTGTCAAAATTCGTTTACTAAATTTCGATCTCGAGATTTTAATGTGAAAGATGCACCACGCTCAGGAAGGCCAATCGAAATTGATGATGACAAAATAAAGGCACTGATCGATTCCAATCGCGTTTAACGACACGAGAGATTGCTGAGAATCTTAACATATCGAAATCGAGTGTTGAAAACCATTTAAAACGACTTGGATACATTAGTAAGCTCGATATTTGGGTAGCACATGAGCTGAAAGAAATTCATCTCACTAAGCGTATTGACATCTGCGATTCTCTTTTGAAACGTGAGGAAAATGATCCATTTTTGAAACGTATGATAACAGGCGACGAAAAATCGATCGTCTACACAACGTCAAACGAAAAAGATCGTGGAACAAGCGTGATGAACCTGCTCAAAGTACTTGAAAAGCAGATATTCACCAAAGAAAGATTATGCTGTCAGTCTGGTGGGACTTTAAAGGTATTGTGTATTTTGAGCTGCTTGCAAGGAATCAAACCATTAATTCAGACGTATACTGTCGTCAACTGGATAAATGAAATGATGCCATCAAACAGAAACGTCGAGAATTGGTGAATCGCAAAGGTGTTGTGTTTCACCATGATAACGCTAGACCACGTACAAGTTTGGTCACTCGTGAAAAATTGTTGCAGCTTGGATGGGATGTGTTACCACATCCACCATATTTGCCAGACCTGGCACCATCAGATTACCATTTGTTTCGTTCTTTGCAAAACGCCTTGAACGGTAAAACCTTTACTGCTGATGAGGATATCAAATCGTTGTTGGAATTGTTTTTTGCTGAAAAAGATAAGAACTTTTTTGAGCGCGGAATCATGAAGTTGCCTGAAAAATGGCAAAAGATAATCAAACAAAATGGACAATATATTGTTTAATAAAGTTTTTGTTTCCCATGAAAAATTCGCCTTTTATTTATATAAAAAAAAACGCAATTACTTTTTGGCCAACCCAATATATTTAAAATAATTATTAAAAAAAGAAATCAGGCGTGCACAGTTAATACATTTTCTCGAATCAGATCAGGATATTGAATAACACGTATCGCCAATAATGTGCCGTCAATCGTTTGTTAGTGGCATATGTAACGTACACGAAACTTGCACGTTCCCTCCAGTGGATGCACGGTTTTGGTGTTTCGGTCTCGTGGCCCGAGTCAATTCAGGGTGGAGAGCCGTAGGGTACAAGAAAGGTCGGGCAAATGTCGAGGAGTGACATTAAATACGGCGAAATGCCATCGACCTCCGTCAAATGGTATAAAGGAGCGTTTCCTATTCCAATCTGATGTAATTTATCCGATACTGATGCGGCACTTGATCGATCTGCAAAATTTTCTCACGTGCATAACGATGCATAACATTGCATCATAAATAAAATCTTCTGCCATTAATTACGCTAAGAGAGAGAAAGAGGGGAGAACACGAAATTATATAACTCTTTTAGCACATTTTAATCATTTCACCGTCATGCGCGCCGAGACCAACTTGTGATTATTAAATTAAATAAATAAATTGAATAAACGATCGTGTATTATTCGGGCCTTTTCAAAGAAAGGAAATTTCAAAGCGAATTTGTTTCATTTCTGCCGGCAGTGTGTGCCTATACCCGCGCGCGCGGGGCTTTTCATAAATTTAATTTAAATAAATAAAGTATTAATATCGATATGCAAAAATATTAATTGCCGACACTCCCAAAAGGTTATCAACACGTGAAACGGTCGTTTTTGGTAAGCTGGACCAAAGGCTTGTTAGCACCGAATGGTTGAACTGTTTCGGACAACCAAAGACACGAGGGTATAATTAATTCAGCCATTCGGCTTTATCGCTACGCTATTATGCTCGGACGTATCTCGCCGCGGATATTCGGTCTGCTCTCTCTCCCTCCGGATCCGTGAGTTTTCCGAGAAATTAGTCGGCATGATTTGCATCTGACGTGCACCTCGAGGCACCCACACGTCGCTCGCATAGTTCGCAACTCTGACTTCCCTCGTCTCTCTATCTCTCCCTTTGTGCTCTTTCTCTCTCTTCTCGTGAGTGTCTCCGGATGCTTCTCCGTCGCATCCACGTCGGAAGCTCTCGCGTCAATTATGCCCGTCAACAGAGGAAACGTCGAGCGGATTCTTCTCGTTCCACGACATTGATCCTCCTCCGCGGAAATCTCGAATTAGGGGAGCCGAGCGTCGTTCGCAGCGAGCGGAAGTCGCGAGAACAGCAACCGCCTAATTTTACCCGGAGCAAATAAATTAGTTACTCGTGCACGAGCCTATTTATTCGCGAACTTTCTAAGCTCCTGCACGAATAAAAGTCTCGACAATCGTGTCACTATTCTGTTCCGGTATCGACTGTAAAGTCCGAAAAAAAGGGATTTGTAGAACTTGAAGAGAGATTTGAAGAAAATGGCTCTTTGTCTTGCAGAAACGCGCGCAGATGAAGAAACTTCCTCTCGTCGCTCCGCGGACTCGCAAAAGCGTGACTTTGCGGGCTCTCGAGAGCCTCGCGCACCGATTATCTCCATTCGGCAGATCCGCCGAGGCGTTTCGGCTCGACGAATCCCAGGCTTTCGAACGAGCCTCGGCTTAACTCGGTTGTTGTGAATAAGTAAGCGAAGTGTTGCGAAGTGCTGCAGAAGTTAGGCAAACCCCCAGGCGCGCGCGGCTGGGGTGGCTCGAATTAAATTGTTATACGGATGAGCTGCCACGAGGAATACTCGAGCAAGCGACTTTGCCGACGTCGGCGCCGCCGGGTGTGAATGTTTAATTACCGGCTTTCATTATTGTTAATAAAATAATAGCGCAGCCGAGGAGGGACTCGCGGAAGCGAGAACACCCTCTTGGTGCGATGCGAATCGCAGCCTACCCGTCTAGCCGGATTCGTTTCTTGCAGTTTCGCCGATTATCGAGTACGATTAAACGGCCAATCCTGAATTCGAGTCTCCTCTTCTCACGTGGGACAACGAGATCGTCGGATTAAATTTTCATTCGCCTACCTGTGATTGCACTGCTGACAAGCGAAGCATTCCAGATGGTAGACGTTGGTTCTCGCACGCATCACCATCTCGAACGCTGGGATGACTTTGCTGCAGGCTGCGCAGTGACCGGTGCTTCCGAAAAGTCTGCCAAACAGAGAGGAAAGCAGCGTAATGCTCCATCTTTGCCAACAGCATCCAAGTTAAATCCGCGATTGAATGATACCGTAAGACGTTACCGGGACATCGGCGTGACTTTCGCCGTAACATAAGAAAGGTCGTTCTCGGGGTTCGGACGAAAGCGGACGGAAAGTTTCGCCCCGCGCACAACGAGAACCAATAAGCTCACGGGCACGACGAACATGCCATCTTCAAATATTGGGCCATTAATAAAGGCCACAATGTTTCGACGGTGCGTTTCCTCGTGCGGACGCGCCACCTGTGCGCGTTCCCTCGGGACTTTGTAATCTCAACACGGTTTATTTGCTCTCGCTTGTTTATATGGGATGTGGGCGTATTCAATAAGGGAAACTCATCTGTAAAATTCGATTTGTTGTCGGCGCTTTCCTCGATTTTCTCTCCCCTCCCTATCGTCATGGCTTCTTCATCCCACTTTATCAATCTATCTATCTGCGTTTATTGACTCGACGCGCGATGCCATCGAATCTGCGAGGATCTTTCTGAAGGAAGGATCTGGCTCTAGAAAGTGGTCGAGCGATTAAATAGGCTTGTTTGTTTACTACATACCGCAGATAGTCTCTCTTGCAGAGAATAAGATTGGCTTTGGTGTAGAGCGTCGAGCCAACCTCGCCGAGTCTGCAGTCGCAGCATCCGCATTTCAAACAGTCCTCGTGCCAGTACATGTCCAACGCCTTCAGGAGATATCTGATGCACAGAAATTACGAGTGATGGTGTTTGAACAGAAGATGCAAATTACTTGTTGTTACGGTAACTGCTAAACGCGTGACTATGAAACGCAATGTTGTTGTTACTTGATTTTCACGAATAGATAGCAAAAACGCATTTTTACATTTCTGCGAATGTAAGATTTAACTCCGCGAAATTTTCTTCGAAAAATAGCAAGCAAAGTGAATTAAAAGAATCTGGATTGAAATCTAATTTTGTTTCACCTTGCGTCCGCTGACGGTTAGCACATGAATTCATAATTGATGTCATAAATTTTCGGATACTTGATTATTCATCACTCTTTCTATCTTTGTTCAAATTTAAACCTGCAATTTTAGACGACATGTCCAGCGCGCGACTCGCTTCTCATTAAAAAAACGTATTTAACCCAATTCGTGCGTACCGACGACCTCCGGAGAGAGACAGACGTTAAGATCGACCGTTAAGTGAACCGTCCTTACGGTCAGCGTTCTTTCAGGGTGGCGCATAAAATATACACGAGGCATTGTGTCACGCAACGAAGTAAGCGGTACGCTTACCTCTCTGTAATCGCCTTTCCGCAACCCGCGCATTCTTGTTGAGTGGCCCCGTTCTTGCCCGGCTCGCTCTTGCTCCCATCCATAGTCATTTTATCGTCTGCAACATAGAACGGAAGTCTGGGCTTGATTGCCATCCTAGAAATTGAACGAAACTAGAACAGAAGTTTGAAAAGCTGTCTGAATTTCAAGATGCACTTTTCTTCTCATTCATATTTCACTCGACACATTGAAGGCGCAGTTTCTCGTCAAATTTAATTTTATAATTTTTATAATTTTTTTGATTCTCTCAAAACAAAATACTATAGTCGACTTTACTAGCAATAATGATGTTTATTCTACGACGTTTCGACCATACGGATTGTGGTGCTTATCAAGTACAATATTCTACAATCATTGAAAAACAGTGAAAAATATATTGCAATAGAAATAGAAAGAAATACAAATAAAATAATAAAAAACCGAGATACTCACAAGAATAAATAAAGAGTCACATTCACATTGTTATATTCGAGGAAGTAAGACGTGTCTCAGTACGTCTAGATCACACGAACACACCGAAAGAATAACAAGTCTGACAAATGACCGAATTAAATTATCATATACGTTCAAACTTTCAGTATCCGTTTGTAAATTTATAGTATTGTCAGACAACTTAGTGTAAAACATCTCTGCAACTTGTCTTTTTCGCCAATGTTTTTCTCTGTGCAACATTCTAGGATTAATCAAAATCATGCTGTTGTGAAAGTCGATGGTCAGAAACAACGGAGTAATATTTAGATGAACCATTAATATTGCGCCTGTGTTCACTAACCCTAGTATCCAGACTTCTCTTCGTCTGTCCAATATACGACGCATTACAGTCCATAGAATTAAGGGGGGAGCCTGCTTTAGAACGCTGAAAATAAGGTATATTTTACGAATTGTTTTTGGAGAAACTGTACAGCGGATCATTATAAAACTTTGATGCATTTATTAGTACATGTTTAAAGATAAAAAAAATTATTTTTTGATTTGAATATATCGCTTGTAGAGGTCGTCCTGGAGAAATCTTAGTGCAGCCGCGTCGCCGGCGTAGCAAATTGGTGAGCATTCTCCTGCCTCCAAATTTCGTCTAAACTGAAAAATTGAAATATCTTCTCGTTATTTATGAATTCCCATCGTCGATGAACCAAAGAGAGAAGAAAAAAGTTGAAAAGTGCCAAAATGGTGGAGCTTAGAACACAAAAGTACGATTTTTAGGCAAAGTTTTTGAACTTTTTCATGCAAAAATAATTGTTTAACTTAATGTTTTTATGAATATTAAAGGTTCATCGACGATGGGAATTCATAAATGACGAGAAAATATTTCAATTTTTCAGTTTGGATGAAATTTGGGGGCAGGAGAATGCTCACCAATTTACAATGCCTCCAGGACGACTTCTACAGGCGATATATTCAAATCAAAAAATAATTTTTTTATCTTTAAACATGTACTAATAAATGCATCAAAGTTTTATAATGATCCGCTGTATAGTTTCTCCAAAAAAATTCGTAAAATTATACCTTATTTTCAACGTTCTAAAGCAGGCTCCCCCCTTAATCTGATATACAAGATGCGTCTGATTATGAAGATCCAATTTATCCTTACTTCTACGTATGAGGCAGTCAAGTTTTTTCGGCACATAAAACGAAACATCAAAATTTCTCAATCTTAACATATTACTGATCTTGTCACCATGCATTTTACAATAAGGCAAAGTAAGTTTTTGATTCTCGTTCTCTATTCGCAAGGTCGATAAGAGCAGTTGAGTTCATGAGATGATCACCTTGGAAGCTGTTTATCATGGAATTGTTATTTCTGGTCGGATCGGCTGCGGCTGTCGACTGTATAGGATCGAATGAGTAATCGCGTTTGCGTGCTTTTAACAAGTTTCAACGGCATCTGGTACTAGGAACGTTGGCTTGTCTATGAGTAATTAGAGTTACTGCTTGAGAATTTAACGGCGCGGTTAGAGCCATCTGTGTCCAGCCCGTTCGGTCGGGGTGTGTAGCCTTTCTCATCCTCCGCGGATCCCTCCCGCATCAGAGCGTCCCATCCTACGGTCTCTCTTTCTCGCGATGTGGTCAGAGTTTAGAATCGAATTAGTTTGACCCTCCCACTCCACCCCTTCTGTCTCTCTCTCTCCACTTATTGCGCGTTTAAGCACCACCGGCTCCGAAACAACCAACGACTCGGGTAGCCGACCGCTGTCCACTTCTGGATAAACATTAGATGTCCCCCTGGAGAGCCACGGTGTGGTCCACTTGAGCGTATAAAAATAGCATACTGACATTACACGGTCCATGAAGAAAACCGACGACGTAAATGTCTCGTCGGTTCGAGGGAAACGCATTTGTTTCATCTCGGCGATAATAATTTTCGACAGATGCGATTTCGCTACGTGCAATTAGATCAAATACTGAAACCCATATCAGAACACGTCGGACCGCAAGCACCGACTTGAAACATTTAATATTAATATCAGCGGGTCGGTCTTTTTCCTCGGGCGATGTCCACCGGCTGACTGCGCCAAGTTCGATCCCAGTCACCCGGTATATTTACGAGCTCATACCCGCGGATGCTATGAGCGAAGTTTGTGCGGTTTCAGTATGTCCTCTCTCCTCTCCCCTTAGCATGGACACAATATTACACGGGTTAATATCTTCCGTGCGGTCGCGGGGACTTCGGGGCAAATATTAATACGATGCCTTTGATCCGTTAATTATTAACGGCGACGGGGATGAAAAATCCGTATCGCCTTGGTACGCGGATACGCGAAAATTGTCGGGACAAAAACCAGATGCCGGATGATGCCCCGTTTCCCGATGCGCTTCTAATTAAATGCCTTTGTGAATGGCGGACGGACCCGCATATGTACAATGCGACGTGCGCTTTTTTTGCGAGTCACAAACGGCGGAAAGTTTTCGTCTACGGTAACGAGAGACGCCTCCGTGCACACCGTGGCACACCACGATTACAATCGCACACGCGGGGGAGAGTTAATTAATCGAGTTGAATCGATTACACGCTTTACCTCCGCCCGCGGGTTACCGATAAATTGAATACGTTATAAATAATAGTACGATTGTTATTCGCGGGTGTGCACACACCTACCTACGGGGTAATGATTAATGGAATAACTAACTAGCGGGGTAAATTATGCAAACTATTAAATCCGCCCGCATATAAACTTTCCCACATAATAATCGCTAGGTAATATCGATTGGCGCGATGTTAAATTTATGTTGGTCTTTCGCGGACCGCGCCGCGATAATTCGATTAAAAATCGTACTTTTTACCGCGCGCGTGAAGAGTGCGTACGTTTCGTACACGCGTACCTCGTCTCCATGCAGCATTACGCAATATCTATATATGCACAGGTATATTATATCTCCACGCATATTTCTCGAAGTTGCTAACGAAATTCCTGCGTGACGACCGGTGTACGCCTGCTTGGGGTAGTTGCACGTCAGTCTCTCGGACGGCGGAAACGTCACTGCTCGCGAACGGAAGTGGCGAGAGTGTTTCCTTTGAAACTCGAAATCCCCCGTACGAACTACGATAACAGAAATATTTGGAGTTACGTGCACTGGAATTTCACCGCAGAAATTCCTGTGGACGCCGACCTGGATTCCGCCGACGACCTCGAAAACCTTCGACCGCTAAGCCAGCTTGGCGCTCAATTTCCACTTTGTATTTAACCGCGGTTTTCATCACCGCGGTGGGTGTGGTTCGCCTCGGCATCGGAAAGAGCATCTGTCCTTTTATCGTTAGCGAATCGATCTTAATCACTTCGGAATCAATGAGGATTCCCACCCGCGAGTCCGATTCAACGCCCTCGTTTCTCCTTTTCGTCATTCGCGATTCCGTAGCTGTAACAGCGAACGCGATAGTATCAACGAGATTACTGTCGCGTGAAATTCGCCGTGCACGCGCGCACACACTCATCGGCCGTTGAACGATCGGTTTTTCAACGTCGGGATCGGTTTTCGCGACTAATTACTCGGCCGGAGTTATTGTCGTCGAGTAGCCAGCGGAGCACGGCGGAAATGGCTCGTTCAAACGTTACCGGGAAGGGTCCATAACGAGAGGCTCCCTTCGAAAGTGGCTCGCATCGCTGACCGCCGGAACTGTTCATCAGCTACGTGATCGAATCATGCACGGACGCTGATCCTCAAAGCATCGATAATTCGATTAGCCGCTACACGTTCGAGAACCGCTAACCTGTCCACGAGTCGATGTACGGACTCTCCTTGACCAAGCCGTTGCCCGCCGCTACGCTCTCGGTGGTCATTATCATTGCGTTGGTATTACGGAAGCACCACGAGGAGACCGTCTGCTCCCTCGACGATCGAGAGGGTAAAGCTGGAGAAAAAGGGCGTAGTTCAAAAGTCGTTCACGGATTGACGTTTCGGGACATTAAATTTGCGAGCGCGATCATTGCGTAATTCGAACTCGGCAGCTCGAAACAATTCGCCGCGAATTTCAGCGACGCTTTTCTTGTAACAAACGCGTCTGCAAAATCGAGGGTACGACGGTAGGGCGGGGGCGATCTGCTTATCGACGCAGCCGAGCGGTCTCTCGATGCAACTCTCTCAAGGCTCCGCCCCTGCAGCATCCATGACACTCCCAGCGTGCCACCCCCGGAACACCTTGAGACACAAAAAGCGCAACGTCTTACCCTGCAGATTTATTTCTCGTCGAAGAAACCCGTTCATTCTTGCGCTATTTACGACCAAAGTATCATTGACGTCGAAAGCGTGATCGCCTTAACGAGTACTTGTTTGAAAGATCTTTAAACAATGAATTTGCGTTTACGATTATGCAATAATAGTCTCTCTGCGCGCATCACGCACATTTCTCGATCTATCAATTGATCTTCTTCATCTCGAGTAACTTGTTTCAACGGACATGTCGCAAGCCGCGCCTTTCCTCTCATTTAGCTCCATCTCGTCCCCAACCGCCGCGAGGGAAAAATCCCTTACGTCAGGAAGCGCTTACCGAAATTTCCACTCGTCCGGGATACGAGCGCGGCGCGGTCGCGCTTTTGTCTTTAATAATGCTTCTGCAGCGGCGTTATCTCTTACTTTTAGAACGAGCGAGTGGCCGGGCGCGCGTCCGGAGAGTCGGTCCATTAATTAGGCGGGCCGCATTAAGCCGAGCATTAATATACTCGGCTGGCTGTTTTGTTTTATCCCGCAGGAAGGACGTAACCTACCCCCGAGGGCTGACGGCGGGGGTGGCCGTGCCGGTAGTCGGAGTCGGGGGAACGGGAGCAGGCTGGGGAACGAGGGGAATTATTCCGATGCGGGGGCAACCTGCTAATCCGACCTGCCACGCAACGCCAAGCCGCCGCCGCTCCTTATCCCGGGGGGCTGTTTAAATTCCGTAAATCGCCCGCGAGAACGTCTCTCAACCCCCGAGTGCCGACGCCGCGCGTCGCCGACGGTGGACGGTCGCCGAGAAATTAGGGAGATAAGACGCGAACCACGTCTCGATCCTGCTGTTAATCACGTGAGAAAAACGAGATGAGATCTCATGCTGCGAAGTTTTTTGAGACACGTTGCGTACGAGTTTGTGCAGAAAAATACGTTTTTAAAGACGATTCATTAACAAATGAAAAAAATGTCTCAAAAATTCTGATACTTTTAGGTGTATGTATTTCGCATCTTTGAAAATGATTGTCGAGTCATGTGGTCTTCATTCGCGTGCAAGGCAGTTTACGCATTTTTCCAGAATACCATAAAGCAGCTTTACACATGTGTCTATAATTATGAGCATATAATGCTTGAGTGAAGGAGTTTGCGTATCGTCGCCCACTCGAATCGTCGTTTTCATTGCGTCGCAATAACTTCCCGCTGCCGGCTCGTTATTTCACGTTTAATACGTTCGCGAAAACGCGCGATAGCGGTACAATACGTTACTAAATCGGCTTAAGTTTATACTTGGATCGACTAGTCGGCCGCGAGGAATAAGAGCCTCCAGTATAACGACGTAATTTAACGTCCGAAAGGAATATTTCCCACGGAATAAATCTCGCGTAACAGCGCCAGTGAAATCCTCGTTTACCCGGCGTTCAACCCTTGCTAATGGGGGTAATTTAAGGGATGTTTTAAGCGCCCCCGGGTCACACGTGAGCCGCACAAAAAGTTCGCGTATTACGACCGTGGCCGCCGTAATCACGCATTAGCATTCCGAACGGCCGGGGCCGTCGGGATATTCCAGATACGTTGAGAACGGCGTACTTAAACTTCCGTTACAAAAAGGCAAGGCGACTTGCAGTGTTTGAATGTTTCTTTTTATCCCGCGATACCAGGGAATGCGGGAAGCGCGCTTTCCGCATAATTGGATACGAAATTTATTCAATTTTAGATAAATCTTTGTACGCTCCGACTTCCCCTGCAAAATTATGCGGTCATATCGGAAACGAGCGTAGAGCACAGGTTCTTGTAATCATTATTGAAAAACTCAAGCAGTCTTGCAGTGTTTTACATGTATATCCCAGTTTACGAGGAACACGCGATTGTTTGCTCACGATGATGAAACTTGTAGACGAGTATGAATGAAAACGGTTCACACGATCTATCCTCACGTGACTTATCGTTTTATCGCCCCGAGCCTCGCGTTTGCGGTCTACATAACGCTATCGTGCCATCGGTACCATCGGACTTGCTGTTTTATTCCTTTACGGTGCATAAACCGCGAATCCCGGCTGAAACAATATCAACCACTTGGGCGAAAATTGTTTTTGTTCTTGCCATAACGACGCGCTTCCCTTAAGCCGTCATCGCGCACGAAATCTCCATCCGCTTCAACCCCCTCGCCGCCACCAACCGTCGAGAAGAAAAGGTAGTACCGTGAAACGGGCCGTTTAACAAGCTCTTTCGCACCGATAAACGCGCCCGACGCGTCTCCATTCTCTCCCTCCTCTTTCCACCCTTGCCCTCGCGCCACCCTGCTTCTCTCCGTCTCTCTCTTTTGCCAGACCGCGGCTAATGAAATTCTGGTCAGGTCGCGGAATTCTTTCGTCAGGTGGTGATGCCACCTAACTCCCCGCTGCGTTGTCGGCTCTTGTATTTATCTTTTTTTTTCTGCCTCCACCACTCTCCTTCCCACCCCCTCGGTCGTTTCTGTCCCTACGGCATGGGCGCTCGCAGTCTCCTGACAGAGCTATGGGAACGACGGGGTGAGAAGCGAGGGGAATCAGGGGACGGAGGTTGCGTGCGTCCCGGCGCGGAGGGTCGGTGGCTGAAATGGGGTGGTGTGCAGTCAGATTACGCTAAGCTATGCCCGTACGTGCTCGCATGGAAGTTCCACCCCTCACCGGGTTTGCCACCCGGCCTGGGAAAATGTATTTATTGTTGTTTGTCCAGCGTTCTGTGTATAGCCGGGTAGCGCGAGTGAGACGGGACGAGGGGTCGGACTGGCAAAGGGGGGAACCGCGGGGGTTGCTCGAGGTTGAGGTTGAAAAAAAATTGCCCGGGGACGGCCACGACGACGCGGAGTATAAATTCCAGCGACGCTCGCACCTCCGCTCTCCTTCCACCCTTCCCCGTGGAACCGCTTTACTCCTTTTTGGGTTTTCGATCCGCAAAGCGGGCGCGCGTAAATAAACTAGATGGCCACCCCGAAGAGATACCGATGCCCCAACGCGGAGACGCGAATGCGTCCTCGAGGGAAAAGCTTCGCGCAGCGTGAAATTTTTGCTCAATTCGCGAGAACAAAAATAAGTGCATCGAAAAAAGGAGCGAGTTTAGTTTATATAAAAATGTGCGTGGATAAAAGGAAGCTTTGGGAATTCTTTCTTAGTACCGATAGCGCGGCTTATCTTTCCGCCCACGTTGTGTCGGTCCACGATAGCTGCTCGAAGCTTCCGCGATCACCGCTTATTCACTAATAATAGGAATCGAGGGCTATAGCTGTCGTTCGCCATTCGATCCGATCTCCTCGAACCGATACCGCTGACCGTGCCGACGACAAAGGGGCCGTAACTACTCCGGAAACTTTTATCTTGCAGGATTAATGGACGGATTAAAGTATTTGCGGCGGGATGCGGGCTGATTGGGGTAAATCGTGGAGGGATTAGAACTTGATTGGCTAATTTGTAAGTGTCCCCGGCAGCCGGCTCCAATTTAACGATCGATCGGCTTTCTCCTGCCACATACGTGCCCCGCGATACTCGTCCAATGAAAGAGCGCGAACGGATCGCGGCTCTCAAGCGTAATATTATAATTGCAAAATAAATGCGCGCGGACTGTAACATGTCGCATTTCGACATAATCGAGATGCATCGAGATCTGCTCGTTGCGGTGGCCGGAAATCACGCGCAGTGCCGCGCGCGCGATTTTGGTTAGAAGCTCGCACTAGAGAACCGTTCTACCCCCGAGGGAGAGAAGCACCTCGAGGCAACTTAATGTGCGGCCAGTGTGGGTGGCTGGCCGCTAGACTGATTTACATCGCGTCCCTTTACCGGACGCGGTAAGCACGGTCGACGGGAAGCTGTGGTCAACTGAGAAACGTAGCTCGTGATCAGTCGCGCTGCGGATCGAGCAGAGAGAGACGCGTTACGGGGTAACTAATCTCCTCCCTCATTTACACGCGCTCGATATGCACGCTAGTTACACTTTCTCCGTCTGTTACGGTCGATCAGAACGGACGTGAAATCGAGCAGCGACGTTAATTGGGGGAAACACGGGGAAAGAAATGAAACCGCAGTTTGTGACGAGAGTACGACGAGGTCCGGGAAAATAGGCGTTCTCCGGGAGAAATAGGCGAAATCTGTTTCTTTGTTATTTTTTTATGCGGTCGATTGAACGCATGTTCACGGACAAAAAGCACGTTCGGACAAAACGCGGCGATACTCGTCAGACAACTTAGGCGAGGGAGGACGCGAGGGACAAAACCGTCGGCAGGAAGCGCCGGAGAGACACGGAGACAGGCGCATCGGCGCATTAGTTAACAACCAGCAGCCTCTCTCCCATGTCGCGCGTACCCGCTGCTCTCGACCCTCGTTTCGACGTGGCGCTGATCGACGTTTCGAAATATTTCCCGACTGGTGGACGTCCAGACGCTGCGCTTCCTGTCTCCTTACAATTCGCAGACAGTCCTACGGCGGAACACGCCCGGGGACAAAACCGTCCCGCGATGATGGACTCGCTCGAAGATAAGGGGGCATTCATGACGAAGACAAAACGCGCGCGCAACCGCAGTTGTAGTTGTGCAGCGTCGCCAGAGCGGTGTCTCTCCACCCCTAGCGGCGCTCAGTTTGCCGTTCGCGGGACAATAAACGAAAACTTTTATTATTAATGTTTCGCGGCAAGATAACGCGCGGCGGACCGTTGTAACAGGACACGCCCGGCGGTTCTGTTGCGGTACCCGCATCGTATCGTTCGCCGGTGGTATGCCGCGATTCTTCATCCGTGCGCGCACGCCGCGCACCCTCCGCTTCCGCTCTTAACCTTCGGGCGATACCGCGAAATCATTTGAATTCATAGGTAACCGAGTCACACTGACATGACTGAGAGCGAATAACCACGCATAGGAATGCTAATTAAATCATTATTAAATTTATTCCTGCAGGAACATTCCTCGAATTGTTCCTGGCATTGCAGGAATAAATTCCGCGCTTTGTTCAAATTCGGCGAAGGCAGTCCGAGCGGTGCGTGAGATTAACCTCGGCGGCTCGGCCTCCTCGTTTTGCTTGAAGCCTGGCTCTCGTGAACGACCCATTCGAGGCGGCCTGCCCGCAATAAGACGAAGGTCCGGACACTCGGGACATATCCTTGGTCGTTGCGCGTGAGTTAGGACCGTTCAAGGAATCGCAGCCGGTAGCGGCTAGCGTAAATAACGTAAGAGCGGTTTATGGCATGGCAAATACTGGGGGGAAGTTCACGTGATCACGATCTCTCCTGGCACCGTTTTCAATGTTCCAGCGGGATGAATCGCGTTCAAGTCTCAATAAATATCGCAAGGGATTGCTTAAAATTTCAATTAACAGTAAAAGCTCACAAAGTTTTGTATGATATATCGTGAGATATAACAGGTCCTTCAGTTCTGACGAAATTTGTTTTCGACCTGGTTGACCCTGTGATGTCCAAAACTCCCTGTGATGAACAAAATAAATGTTATCTCCCGCAGAATTGTAGCAATATTTGAAAAAGAAACACTTGACCGATAATAAACTTTTACCATCATCACGTGATCGATCTTAATCTTCGTTGAGTCACTTTGAAAATCGAGTTTCAAACAAGTTAGCAGTAAGCGATCGGCGTAAAGAACGAAGATTATACAGAGACCGAGGGGTAGCAGAGCGGAGGGCCGGAGGTGAGTTAGGTATTTTTCGTGGTGGCCGTCTATGTGTTTCGACAGCGGCTAGTCCGTCGACGTGCTCGCTTGCGAACGAGAACACTTAATCCGAGTGGTGCTCGGTTAAAGCGGTGACAGGAAACGTCAGGTCGCTGCCGTGTACCGTGATATATCGCTGCTCGGGAGAAGAGTCCGTAAAAGCACGGAAGGGAGGAATTTATGTGCATCCACGGTCTTACCGAGATGGGGAAAGCGACGGAGTTATGGCGCGGATTGGACTTGTTGATTCCAGAAAGAACTATTCAAGATGATACTTGAATTATTCCATTTAGCGGCGAAATGATCTTCTTTAATTTGATACTCGTTGTTCATTCACTGAGAAAATGTTGCAAGCAACAAAGAATGACGTTTCTGCAAAGAAACATTTTCAAATTGTCTCGAAAACTGTATAAGTATCTTAAAAGATATCTATATTGATTATATTAGGGGTGTGATTTAGTTTTGAGGGTTTTTTTGCTCAAAAACGCATGTATTTAAATATGATAATGAATGAATACCGTAATCAAAATATTTTCCTTCCTTTTCTATAACTTTTTCCCATCTTTCTGGCAAGAGATCGATTCCACCACGATAAAATCACTCTTCTTTTCAGTTGATCCATTCGTCGACGAATTTTCGCACTTCTTCCAAATTATCAAAGTGTGTATCCTCTAAAGCGTGTTGCATCGACCGGAACAAATAATAATCGCATGGAGAATACGCGGGGTGCGGTAAGACTTGCCATTCAAGCTCTAATAGTGTTTCTTTCACTGATAACGCAACGTGAGATCGAGCGTTGTCACGAAGAAGAATCACTTTCCGTCGTTTACTCGCAATTGGTGGTCGTTTTTGGTCCAACGCTTGCTTCAACTTGTACAATTGGTGTCGATAACGATCAGCCGTGACAGTCTCATGCGGATTTAACAGCTCATAGTACACTATCCCACCAAATACAGAGCATTACTTTTCAACCGTGAATATTGCGTCTCGGAGTGGATGTTGATGGTTCGCCTGGATCCACCCATGATTTTCTGCGTTTCGGATTATCAAAATAGATCCACTTTTCATGCCCAGTAACAATCCGAGACAAAAGACTCTTCTTTTTGTGCCTGGCGATCAACGAAATGCAAATGTTCAAATGGCACTTTCCGATAATTCATGTCGAACCCATTTCCCTTCTTTCTGAATTTTTCCCATTTCATGTAAATGTTTCGTAACTGTTGTACGATCAACATTTAATGCTCTGGCAAGTTCTGAAGTGGATCGTGTTGGATTTTCGTGCAATAATGCTTGCAAATCTGCATTTTCAAGCTTTCTTCGTTGTCCCGAGCGTTCTTTGTCCTTCACATCAGTATCACCACTTTTAAAGCGTCTAAACCACTGGTTTTGACACGTCCCAATTGATGGGGCAGAATCACCCTAAGTTTCCACAAGAATTCTATAACCGTCAGCCGCAGTTTTCTTTTGATTAAAAAACAAAAGCAACGCATGTCGAAAATGCTGTTTCGGAAGTTGCATTTTTACGATGATATAAACACGACTGTTATTGCATCTATTGCTATAATGCTACTAAATGTCATGGATAATGTCAAGACTGTAAGAAACAACAGTTATCGGAAACAGCTATTGGAACAAACTGACACTACAGCCATCCGTTGCAAAACCCTCAAAACTAAATTACACTCCTAATATTTGTGCAAAAATTTCAGTAAATATCAATGAGATACAGGCTGAATAATGCCGTTATTGAGGTGGCAAGATTATCAGCGGCCTTTGCTTCATCCAATTGTCGGTCGAAGCAAAATGCATGCAGGGCATAGAGGGCAGGAGGGACAGGCGAGGATAGAATAGCTAGGAGATAGTCTGCGAGCCAGCCGATAGCGGCAAATGACCATTGCTGACATCACATCGTTCTAGTATACTCCCCGATAATTATGTACACGTTTACACGCAGCATCCCAGCAGGCCGCTGCTTGGTCAGCCTTTGCTTAGGATCTTAATGACCGGTCCTTTTGTTAGCCTCGGTAGGGACCAAGTAAACGCAAGGAATTACAAGAAGACAAATAGAAATCGCACGCGACGAGATCTCGTTCCCGAATTTAGTTATCGATTCGATTTCTCGCGAGTTTCTCGAATAAGATTCACGAGACTCCTGCTTTGCGTTTCCTTCATAAATTTCTCTACGAAGGATGCCGCGTTCATTCGCGTTGACGATCGACAGACGGTGGAACTCGCGATGATCGGAATCCGAGGAAGTCAGGTCAGCGGAGTTATTGTTTTCGCGACGAATGCACATAAAATAATGGAACCTCGAAAGTGCGGCAGCGCGCGGGAGAGAAAAAATATATCGCGCGTAATACGAGCGACAGCGCCATAGGGGTTCTGCACACTTCACGTATGGCGGCCGTGGAATTATTGTCGGCGGTCCGCGTGCACCATGGTGTTCCTCGTTCCATCGGCGGTCGACAAAAGATACGCCTGGTCGCGGGGCACTTCGGATTTATCGCAAGTTTAACATTACACAGAAGTTGGAAACGGCGCGAGGGATTCTGCCGGATATTTATACGGTTTGAATGCACGCACGAGGATCACTCTAATGGTTTTATTATACTGATACCCGCGGGATTCCTTGGTGGACGCGTTCGCACCCGCATGATTCCCGCGGCTCGTCATCCTGAGGTATGTCGCAGACTCCGTCGGGGAAAGAATGAGAAAGATCAGATCCAAAATTCCGCAGTAGCGCGGTTATACGCGGCGGTCGAGCTTGCACGTCGTAACAAAAGTTACAATTCCGAGCTTTCAGGAATGTCAGAGTCTCAGAAGAAGTTGCAATTATGATCATCGGTTCTTGAAGTATCGAGAGAATCATTACGAAAGAAAAGTCTTTGGCTCCAGAATTCGTTCTAGACTGCAACCCTAGTTTATTATTTCCATCCACTTGGGCGAACACCACCCTGCATAAGCGCGAAGCGAACCGTGGCGGAGTGGATGAAGGTTCCGAAATGTGGCTTCGGCGCATCTTTTCTATCGGCGAGGACGATTTATCATCCCGAACGTTCCATAGGAATATTGAATACGACAAGATAATCTCTCGACACCCTTCCCGCCCCCTCCCTTCGCCCATCGCCCAGAACGATCCCCGTTTTGCGGTAGCGTCGTGCGGTAACGGCCGTGCTTAATGTACCGCACCGACCGATAAGCTGTTATACCATCGTGACGTAGCCTCCAGTTTTTGCGCCGCAAACCGCACAAACATCCCTTTCTTCGTTGACGACGCTCGTGACAGCGACAGCAGTCACTGTCAGAGCGTTATCGGCTCGTCGGCTTGATAGCGGGCCACCATGAAAAAGGGGTTAACCAGCAGCCTCTTCAAATAACGTCGCGATAAGCGATGTGACAACGTAATTTCGGGTACTCGCGAATGCCGACTAAATCGCCGGGAGTGCGATGAACGCGAGAGCCTGTCCGAATCGATCGTTCTAGGATTTCTCAGCTGGATTTCGCCGAGCGGTGCTTCGCGAGGATGTACTTGTCGAGCAGTTTGCATCGTAAGGCCAAGGTAACGAGCAAGTTTACCTTGGCCCCTTCCGAACGATAAGCCCGTCTATATCAAGGCAACATTGCGCTGGCAGCTTCGTTGGCAGCGTCGTTAGCTTTATCGTGCGTGAACGAAGCTAGTCGGTGTCAACAAGAACGCAAGAATCTTGCTACAATTACAGAGCAAGGCAAGATGATCCGTAAAGTTCTTTTGTAATGCTGGCGTTGTTGGTGAAACAAGTTTTCAGTCATGGAGCCCCGCGTATCGCGGAAATATCTGTGCGAAGAGAGTCACCTTTGCGCATGAAAGTGATCCAAATGTCAAAAAATTTACGCTGCACAAATATTTGAAGGACCGCCAATATCGAGTATTTTTCAATGTGTTACGTTTCTCTCTCTCGACGCGTTACACGGCAAATATTTTCATAACATCCGTTTAATCTCCCATCAGAGCGTATTTTTCAAGTACCGTGCGCGTTCGACAGAGATATTTTTAATTGATATCCCGCACTATGCGGCGCTGTATCGTCAAACTTATGAGTTATCAATACCAAAGCCAAATCGTATTTTCCATCGATGTCCAGATGGATTCGAAAATACGAAAACATGCTGATGCTGGAATTTAAGGAAGATAAGAAGTGCGCGACTTCACTCGGCGCGGATTTCCTCCTCGCGGAGCGAACGAACTCGCAGGTATTACGAAACATGGCGCGAACTTCATCACTATCGGTTCCATCTAGAACTTCACCGAATTCCGCACTCCGGACCGAAGAGGAGAGCCAAGGCGGGGGACGGAAAGGGGTTTCAGTGGCTTATCTCCCCGAATCACGCGGTCTCCCGATACGCTCTGGATGCTCTCGCCCGGTCAAGATGGTAATCGAGATCTCGCGGCTTAATTATGCGGAGTTCAGTCGACGAATCCGAGCAGTTATGCTAATCCGACCTTATTAATAAGGACTGGAGCGTGGAACGGTAGCCCTAACCCTTCGTTAAGACCTTCGATCCCCGCGTCCTCCCTTCCGTCCACCCCGTATCCGCGCAACTCGGAGTCGCACCCTTTGAGCGTCCCGCCATCGTCGGGGTAAGCGAGATTTCTCATATAATCGTTTTATCCCTCGTTTACTTTCGGGGACCTTCCGCGATGAGCTTGGGAAAATCAGTAGGCCTAGTAACGCACTTTGGATCAGCGGCGGAATACTGGTCATTTATTAAGAAGGACAGTTCATCGCTTGCCAGCTGGCGCAATTCCGCGCGGAAAACTACCCTTAAGGACATGAAGATTTCTGACGATCATTTCAAGATTATTCTACGTGATCGACGTGGCGTCATAATCGCGACCGCCGCGACCAAAATGAACGATCGCTTGGAAAAACGGATGTACTTTGCGATGTTTAACACGTTGCGATGCGCTTCCGGGCGAAAGTTGGCCGGCATCGTGACGCTACCATCGCCGCGAGTTAAACGACAGACCGCCAGCTCTGAATAGCAAGATCAATGACCACGCCTACCGTGACCACGCGCTGCACAATGGGAAATCTAACGAGTCCAGTTAGGGAAAATAATAGTTGTCGTGGGCTACGCGCTCGCTTTGTCACTGGACCCGGGCGGACAAAGGCGCCGTCATCGTTTTTGACGGTGCGCCGTCGGCTTTGAATAACCAGGAGCGACACAGGCGTCAGAACAAGTGGTTCGCTCTGACAGCCGGTTATCGGTTATCGGTTATCGGCTATCGAGAACTTTCGAACTTACTGGCCCTTGACAAGACGACGCGTCGAATTTTACCGTTGACGACCCGCGAATCGCGATGTCGTTCGCGCTCGAGACCTGCGAGGGTTAATCACGATCACCCGCGACATGAGTGATTCCAAAAGGGATGTTAATCGCACATCACCTTTGTCAATCATTGACGCTTTGATAGACAATATCGTGAGAGGGAATTTCGGGTGACATTAAACATTCTCGAATTAAAGATGTTCACGGAAACATAAAAATTTATTGTTCTAAAGTAATTTAATTCTGTCATATGCAATTTGAGAAATATATTTAGAGATAATATATTAATTATTCAGCGTATCTACTGTTTCTAATTTTTAGCTGCTTTTGGTTCGCGAGTTTATGAAAGTAGCGTTTATTGGTACTGCGTTCCCAGAAGCTGCTGATCGCGCTCAGCCGCAAATGATCAGCCGCGATGATTTAGCACGATAATATCACGGATAGACACTATCGAATCATAACGAGCTAATCGAATGGAAGGGACGTAAGGCATCTCTGGAGTGAAGCAGACGCGGATCAACTGCGACTGCTTCTGAAGAGACTACAGAGGGATGGATAGCAGAAGGGACGGTTCTGGTGGTTACTGCGGGGCGCGGAGACGATGGAGAAACCCGGGTGGTGCGGAGTTAGTTTCCGTGGCATTGACGTTCCACAATACAGCCCCGATGCCGTTGACACCCCTATTTGCAACGACCCCGACGCAATCTCTGCCGTCGCGCGAGACCGTGTCCCGAAAATGCGCCAGGGCGGATCTTATTCAGCCTCTTCCGGCCTCTCAACGCGCTTCCGGCCGCGCCCGGAAGCCACCGAAAACTCCATCGTGGGTTTCGCCGAGCATGAGCTTCTTCTGGAGGTTATGAGAAAAATCCTCAACTCTTGCAACTATGCCATTAGCCTCGTGTTGCGCGACTGTCAGTCTCTCGTTTGTCATAGATCTGATTCGCGCTGACCTTGATCCGAAAGTTTCCAAGTCGGAATATCTAATTTTTAACAATAAACAATTGAATCATTTTGTGTTTCATGAACCTTGTGATGAAAAGGAATTAGCGATATCATGGCAATGACAAATGGTGATTGCCAAGGCATATACAGGGTGTCCCGGGTTTTAACCGACAAACTGCGGGAGCATATTCTACTAGTGGAAATAAGAAAAAATTCTTATATCGAGTTTGCTTAGAAATGCTTTATTACAAAGTTATAAACCAATATTGAAAAGAAATATGAGATAAGTAACAACGGATTTTTTCACAAAAATAAAAATTATCTACGCAATGATTTAGCGACGCATTTCAAAATGTTGTCCTTGCGCATCGATACAAGCTAGACATCGACGTAGTACAGAATTTGTTACGGTACGACATTCCTGAAAATTTGGTTGCATCTCAGTAACTGAATTAGTAATTCGTTGCTTTAAATCTATCTGGTACTCTCCTGTTAGGAAATCTACGTTGATACTCTCGTACGGCAGCTCGTGCATTTCCGTCACAGAATCCGTACACGAAATGAATATCGGTGTATTCCTCATTTGAAAACACTTTTGGCATTCTGATAGTAATAGTGAACATGAATACATGTGAATACACGTAACATAAACATCCTCGACCTTCCAAATTCTACACTATGTTCCGTTGTTACTTATCTCATATTTCTTTTCAATATTGGTTTATAACTTTGTAATAAAGCATTTCTAAGCAAACTCGATATAAGAATTCTTTCTTATTTCCACTAGTAGAATATGCTCCCGCAGTTTGTCGGTTAAAACCCGGGACACCCTGTATAACGCACCAGTGTCTCGAGCTTCCTGCTCGATCTATGATTGATCGCGTCTCCTTTGGAGTCATCGATGACTTCGACAAGCATTGTGGCTATAACTGCAATATCCCACCGTCAGCGGGAACGGAGCACGAATTCGTCGCGTAAATTCTATTATCGCGCGGCTTATCGGGAGCATTCGTACAGCACAATGGATAATATCACCGCTTACGGTCCTCGAACGACCGTGAGCGTCGATCAGTGACGTCACTATCAGTTGTTTCCGCCTCACCAGGCACCACGGCACCATCCCGGCAAGATGGCGGTGCACCGGTGCGGTTCGCTCGCATATGCACCCGGAGATTTAGTGTCGCAAAAAATGGGGGTGGTACTAGGTATCCGCTCGCAGGTGTCCGCAATGCACGAACATTTTAATCCAAGAGATAACTGCTGGTGGCCAGCTAGTCAAGACTCGTTTTTGACAGCTCTCTTGCACACTACCAACTATCTGAATCCTACTAGATCGCCGTTCACCATCCCCCGAAGGAAGGATCGTTAATTCCGTGGAGCTGCTGGAGGACCATTAATCCGCGTTCGTCTCTGGACGGCGCGCGCGGAGTCCAATCCGCGATCACTCGCTTGCTTATCTCGGAACGGCACGGACACGGGACTGGTCCGGGGATATTTTTGCCGGCGGTTTATCCGGGCGTTATCTTTCGCGCCGGTACGCACCGATAATGGCGGCAGTCATTCGCGGATGATACGCCGAGATAGCACGGGCGATAGGCGAGGACGGAAAACGTGGCGGCGGCGTCGGTTGCAGGCCGAAATCCGGCTAATGGTTTCACTGAATCAAACCGGTCGACCCGGCGTTTAACGGGGCAAACAGACAGAAAATGGAGCGCGACCGCAAAGAGTCGATGATAACGAAATGATATATGGCTTGCTCGCTCGCTCGCGCGAACTCCGGCCCAGAGGCCTTTCGCCTCGGCTTCGCGATACACCCTCTGTATATAATGCAACTTCCACCCCCTCCGGCTGGCGGTGATTGATCGGCGTGGAGATACCGGGTGATATTCAGCGCGGGATTAAGTGAATGCGCGGCCACTTAATAACCCTTATATTATATATCTCCCTCTATCTTGAGCCGAGTGAACGTGTGAGTGTGTTGAGTTGATCGGCTGGGCGTCATTAGGCGTCCACGCCGGAAAGAATAGCCGGGAGACGGTGATTTGGAGATGCTGCTTGCCAGATTGGAAGATCTAAATGTCGCTGTGGGGTGTATCAAAATGTTCTTTGATGGAACGGTAGTGGAGCGAGCTTTGCGCTTTAATCATCATGTTTCAAGTAACTCTCTCTCTCTCTCTCTCTCTCTCTCTCTCTCTCTCTCTCTCTCTCGTGTAGATCTTTAATAAGGGTAATGCGCGATTGGAGCGGAAGTTTGGCCAGTCCCGTGAGAGGAAAGTTCATGGGGAAGCTTAAGAATATATGTTTTCGCTGTCGCGGTGTCTACCGAAGCGTTGCTTAATTATCTCCCCCGAGTAATGGCAGGATAATTCAATAGCGCCGTCTGATAATTATCGATTCCATTAGCTAAAGGTGCTATAAAAATCCTTCCTTCTGGTCTCTCCCTCGATAGAACGAAACGTATTTAATTGGATATCAAGTTTTCAAAATTGTAATAAAGGAGCGGGTACGCGCGTAATAATATTTAACATGTCCGATAAAAGCTTGCGGTTTTTAATTTACTTTACTGAAAAAACGTTGGCGAGATAAGCGAGAATGTAGTGAACGTTTTAATTTATCCGCGCGGGAATAGAAACGGCGAATCCATCAAATCTGACAATGTATTAAACATGTGAATTTTTTGTGTAATTAATAGAATCTAGAAAATGCTCGTATAGATTCTAGAATCGAGATATTAAATATTAAGAGATACGGTTCTCTCCCGCGGATCGCATTTGCGAAGGATTTTATCGTGCGCGAGCAAAGGAAAAATCCGAGAATCTTTTATTTCACGGGAATCGAAATCGCCGCTGGCGGGCGGTAGCGGAACGGGAACGATTGCTTTAATATTCAACGTCCGTAATAGCCGGACATGAGGTTTAGGATTCGTTCAATTATTCAAATCGCCGCCTCGTTAGGTCGGTCTAAATCGAGATCTCGGTTATGTCCGGAGGTTGCCTGGGAGGAAATCTAAATTTACTCGTCGTGCATTTAAATGTTGCATTGGTTGCATACGGAAGCATAATTTATGTATACAACAGCGAGTAACACGGACTATCGACATGTAATCGGAAGCGAGCGCGACATTAGTAAAATGATCGTGACGTTAAATATTCGAGACGCGGCGCGAATATTCCGTGCCATTCGAGAATAGCATTTTTCTCAGGAAAATTGTCAAAGAATGAAGAGCGAAGCCAGGAGTTTCGTCCCGTTGTTCGCTTACGCCGCCGGCGTAAAAGCTTTCCTAGAGACTTTAACGCTCGTTGCTGAGCTTTAAATAATGCATGAGCAACCAGTCAAAAAATAAGCGGCCAAGAGAGCCGGAAGGGAGTTCTTTCCTTTCTCCTGTCGGTCGGCAGTGGGCACGCCGGAAATGAGAACGTAGACAAGCAGACGCCGTTCATTTCTGATTCAGACGGAGCATTCGCGGAGATCCGAGGCCAGCTCGACGAACACGAGACGTAATTGCGCGTAATGTCGTAAATGAGAGTCGCGACTTCTGTCATTTTTATGCTGTTGTAAAGTCAAATAGTCATACTGCAATTATTTTCATTCGTCCGGAGTGAAAACGTTACGTTGAATCGTGTAACTGGGTGTAACAAAATCAAGCACGCTGTTACGCCGAAGAAATCGACGGATACTCTCAGCGGCGAGTCCGAAGGGTCTTGATCATTTTCAGCCAGGATTGCCTATTAGTGCTTAATCGGCGCCTGATTAAAAATTACAGATTAAAGCTGCCCCGCGGGAGTTTTCGACCCAGCACGGCTGACCAAACCGTAACTGAGTTTCACACACACCCCCAGGCGATGTCGTCTAAATTCCTCGAGCAGATAATCACGCGAGGGTATGATGTACTTCTGTATCCTTGAGTAAGAGGAAGCAAACTTGACAATCTTTTAATTTCAGTCGCCTTGAAAATTTCCGTAATATAAATATCCACCTCGAGTAACATATTAATCACGTATCGTAGACGACATTAGAGACTTGTAATTCATGAAAGAAATATCAAGATATATAGTAATAATAGTTAAATTCCAACACTAGAAATGACGCGAGAGAATTTAGATTACATATTTAAAGATGGCGTTTTTCTCGCTGGAATGCTCGCGTGACGTGCACGTCAGGAGATGCATCTGGCCGGGGATTACATCGTTCATTTTCTCGCACGCGCGCCCATACGATTAATTGTCGGCGAAACTCCGAACCGTGAGCGCGTAGCCGGCGAGTATTTAGCATAAAATGTAAAATAAGCCGCGGCTCGAGCATAAATTGTATTCCCATTAGGAGGGTCGCGGGGCACGGGGAGTCGAGTGCATTTGAATACGAGCGGATTAAAAATTAAATATTACCGCGGAAAGGGCCGGCGATTAGAGCGCGCATGGCAGAAATGAAAAACCGTCCGTATACGCGAAGGGCGCTGGGAAGGCAGCCGGGGGTGCTCGTACACGAAAGTTGTGCAAAATAAAGTGGATGCGCCGCGATGGCTCTTAGCAAAAAAAAGATAAAAAAAGAAGGAAAGAGCTAAACGTTCTTTAATAATTCGCAATCGAGACAGCGAACCGTCATTTCGATTGAACGGCGAACTTTTCTCTTTTTGCTCTTGTAAGCATATATATATATACAGGGTGTCCCGGGTTTTAACCGACAAACTGCGGGAGCATATTCTACTAGTGGAAATAAGAAAAAATTCTTATATCGAGTTTGCTTAGAAATGCTTTATTACAAAGTTATAAACCAATATTGAAAAGAAATATGAGATAAGTAACAACGGATTTTTTCACAAAAATAAAAATTATCTACGCAATGATTTAGTGACGCATTTCAAAATGTTGTCCTTGCACATCGATACAAGCTAGACATCGACGTAGTACAGAATTTGTTACGGTACGACATTCCTGAAAATTTGGTTGCATCTCAGTAACTGAATTAGTAATTCGTTGCTTTAAATCTATCTGGTACTCTCCTGTTAGGAAATCTACGTCGATACTCTCGTACGGCAGCTCGTGCATTTCCGTCACAGAATCCGTGCACGAAACGAATATCGGTGTATTCCTCATTTGAAAACACTTTTGGCATTCTGATAGTAATAGTGAACATGAATACATGTGAATACACGTAACATAAACATCCTCGACCTTCCAAATTCTACACTATGTTCCGTTGTTACTTATCTGATATTTCTTTTCAATATTGGTTTATAACTTTGTAATAAAGCATTTCTAAGCAAACTCGATATAAGAATTTTTTCTTATTTCCACTAGTAGAATATGCTCCCGCAGTTTGTCGGTTAAAACCCGGGACACCCTGTATATATATATATATACACATACAGACTTGCCGCAGTCGGACAAGTCTTTCCGGCCGACCTGCGATTCCTCAACGCGGGTCTGTCGAAGCTCGTCTAATAAATCCGCGCGGGCGATAAATCCACGCGAGCGCATTTAATCGCAGCCGCAAATCGCTGTATACTCTCTCGAGGCCGTGGCATCGTTATGTATCGCCGCGGATGCTGTGCCATAACCATTTTTCACAATTTCTGACGCGGCGGCGATGGCGGCGAATGCGAGCCCGGCACAAGTGGCCGTATCTCGCGAGCTCTCTTTCTTCTCTAGGACATTAAGGCCCGGAGCGGGCGGGCGAAACGGTTAACTAAGACATCAGTCATAATACGCGAGACAACCGGATGCCGAGGCAGGCAGGGGCGTAAAGGGTCCTCGTAACTTCTCGTTTGCCCAGCTTTTGTTTGTGATGCCCCTGCCGGCGCGCGCGCGACGTATCTCTCCAACGCCAGAAACTGCCTTTATGTCTCGGATCTCTCGACGAGATCCGTGCATCAAAGTTTATAGGATAAGAACGAAGCCACACCGAAACGAGCGCCGTTAAACGCGACGCGGCTCGTGAATATTCGATTGTACGACGCCCGCGTAACGCAGCTGTCACGAGACACAGTGCTTGCACGAAAGACACTTTGCTCTTGCAAACTTTGCTCTGCTGAAGCAGATCAATCACCCCCCGAAGATCGCTTACTTGCTCTTTAAGTACCGGCTATGGACACAATTTTTTGAACCTTGATCAAACGCGCCTGAAGGTACGTTTTGTACTTAACATTGAAGGAATTTCTTAAGGGGGGAGCCTGCTTTAGAACGCTGAAAATAAGGTATATTTTACGAATTGTTTTTGGAGAAACTATACAGCGGATCGTTATAAAACTTTGATGCATTTATTAGTACATGTTTAAAGATAAAAAAAATTATTTTTTGATTTGAATATATCGCTTGTAGAGGTCGTCCTGGAGAAATCTTAGTGCAGCCGCGTCGCCGGCATTGCAAATTGGTGA
The DNA here is from genome assembly GCF_003672135.1 of Ooceraea biroi. Taxonomy (NCBI): domain Eukaryota; kingdom Metazoa; phylum Arthropoda; class Insecta; order Hymenoptera; family Formicidae; genus Ooceraea; species Ooceraea biroi. Next base: position 6,134,695 of record NC_039517.1, on the reverse strand, counting down.
GCATTCTCCTGCCTCCAAATTTCGTCTAAACTGAAAAATTGAAATATCTTCTCGTTATTTATGAATTCCCATCGTCGATGAACCAAAGAGAGAAGAAAAAAGTTGAAAAGTGCCAAAATGGTGGAGCTTAGAACACAAAAGTACGATTTTTAGGCAAAGTTTTTGAACTTTTTCATGCAAAAATAATTGTTTAACTTAATGTTTTTATGAATATTAAAGGTTCATCGACGATGGGAATTCATAAATAACAAGAAAATATTTCAATTTTTCAGTTTGGATGAAATTTGGAGGCAGGAGAATGCTCACCAATTTACAATGCCTCCAGGACGACCTCTACAGGCGATATATTTAAATAAAAAAATAATTTTTTTTATCTTTAAACATGTACTAATAAATGCATCAAAGTTTTATAATGATCCGCTGTATAGTTTCTCCAAAAACATTCGTAAAATTATACCTTATTTTCAACGTTCTAAAGCAGGTTCCCCCCTTAATATCAGCGTCAACACGATCAGACTCTATCCATCTAATTTCCCAGTATAAGTGCTTACTGTCGTGCAAGATAGACGAATGCGTTCTGGTCAGTTGGGAAAGCCCAGGCCTGGGACGAGAGATTTACAAGTTTAGTTACCAGCAATCACACCCCTGGGACTCAGGCTGATGGGACGCGCACCGGCTATCGATATGAAGTTCCGCAGAACTCTTCGTGTAGAGTCAGTCCGACGACTCTTTCGAGCTCGCTCGCGCGCAAATAATTATTCGAAAAATAATAATTATCGTGAAAATTTCAACGGTACACGCGGTAGGAGGTTCCATCGAACAAATCGATCAATTTTTGCGAAGTTCGGTTTCTTGCTTGGACATCGCCGGAGAACTCGCATCGGGGAGAACTCCCAGAGCGATGGGAGAGACCTTCGGACGTCCGTTGCCAACAAATCTCTCCCTCCTCGTAACTATTACGGATAGCTGGCCGTTAGAGTGTCATTTTTCCCACATTTATGAATGACCAGTCCGCGGATAAGCCCCGCGGAATATATCGCCGCAGGAGCGGCGTAACGCGCGCCCGCGCATTTGTTTGAATTACTTTATATCCCACGATTTTTTATTATCAGTATCTCCTTCGACCACGCGTGCCCTCCACTGCTGCGCGCGTGCGCGTATACGAGCGCACAGGTCACAGCATCCCTCGGCTGAGAAAAATACGGCGTCTCGTCTTATCTTCTCTCTCGCGAGAGGAATCGCTCGTGCGTATTGCCTCCCGATCCTCACCCCTCTCGCGACTTCAAACAGCGTTCGATTTTCATGAGGGTGACTGAAAGACATCGGCAGACTTTTCTTAAACATATTCATCTCTCATCACGTCGCGATATTTGCAAAGTCTGAGAAAATGTAATAAATTTTGGAAAACGTAAACAGAGAAATGTGAGCTAAATGGATATTCTAGGTTTTAATTATTGCTATCGGGCAATATTTAATCTCTCAGGTAATAATGTTTAACTTGAATCACGCTAATAATACCCGTAAAAATATTAACACACGTGCAAGAGAACGCTCTGACTTTCACACCGATTGCGGTGCGCCGTTGCGGAATACGGCGTTAGTTCGCTCCGACGATAGTCGGGATCGTCCCGTTTGGCGGTCCAAAACCGCGTCGCATAATGGGAAAATTTGCGTAAACGACGGGGTCATTAAGCGCTCCCTCTTGCGCGCGAATGTGCGTGGCGGTCGCCAATGTGGAGACGGGGCTATAACTCGCGGTAATACCAACCTAACCGTGTACCCATGATTATAACGCTGCCAATTAGTCAAGCCGGCTTAGGATGGCAACTCTGCCCCGGGACAAACGTCTATGTATATGTACATATGTATATATCCTCACCGTGCAGCATTCGGCGCGTCTGTGCGAGAGCATTTCCGCGTTTAAGAATGGGTGCCTGAAAATCTGCAGCTTTGCATGGCAGCGACAAAGCCCGTTCTTAATTTCTGCCTTTTTCAAATTAATTGGCATCTTTGAAATTGCTTGTTAATTAAAACACGAAAATTGTGAATGTCGTTTGTCGTTTAATTCACGTCTGCTTCGGAGAGCATTATAGTAGTCTGAACAGTGATCGTTTCCCGGAATTATCAATATTTTATATTTTATACTTGCGAGAGTTAACATCCAGAATAAAACTCGTACCTGCGTCTTCCGCGCGAAGCTTCTTATCTCGAGCTGGAGCTGATTATTGTTCTTTAGCGGGCTATTATTTATTGCACCGAAGATTACGTCGTGTGAGCTGTTATCAACAAATTCGACCAATCCCGTTGAATATTCTGGTAGTCATCACAGCACGGCTGATTTTTCCGAGTTTCGCGCCAAGAGGGTGACTTTTTGACTACCCTACGTACCGAGAGTGCACAATGCGATTCCAATCTCTAGTGCATCGATGAGTCAAGAGAGACGATCATTATGAAATAGATTAATGAATAGTGACCGCGAAGTGAATCACTATGAAATGAAGGTTCTAACAAGCGGCATCGGCGAATAAAATCCGTGAACAAAAGTTCACTACCAATTTTCGTGCTCGCGTGAGTAATGTCAATAAACCTTGAATTTGATAGTCAGAAGTAGAAGAATGATATCCATTGAAGCTTTCGTTGGGAGATTATTTTTCGAATTCATGTCAGGATTAACGAGGAATTTTGAGCGCCGCGAGTATCTCGTTTCTCGCAAAGGATTGAAAAATCGGGAGTTTACAGTGAATAAAGTTACTTCGTGGCGATTACATCGGCGTTTTGGCGATACGTCGTCGTCGTCGTCGCGTTTTGCGCGGTGTGGCAACAGTACTGAAGCAAGTTTAGTAATTATTTAGCTAAATTGCGGAACACTCGGTGCGGCGCGGCGCGGCATGTGTTTGTAACCGAGGAAAAATGTCTGAATTAATGCTCCACCATTAATTACGTTTATGAGTCCAAATTGTCTCGGTAGCTCGGAATTTATGCAAATGTAGTTTGCGAATTCGACGATCACGTCGGCGGAGCGTTCGCTGCTAGAAAGCACCGCGTGCGCGGTCTGGCCTAAAGCGCCAAGCTTGTCTGTAATTTGCTACGTAACGCGATACGTACGTGATGCAGCTTCAAATAACCCAAGTACAACGATATCGAGTAGAATTGGTCTGAGAAAGACGGCGAAACAATTTGCACGAATCCGCTTTCGACAATAATCGGAGATCGGAATTGAGATACACATAATAGAATTGAGATATTTAATATTTCAGATATCACTTGATTGATATTGCAAATTTCAGTAAGCAACGGTATAACAGTACATATTATATTACAAAAACCTTATTTCTCAGGAATGTTTACGTAATAAACGTGACACTATTTAATTCTCCATCCAGGCGCGAATCTGATGGCCCATTTTTTACTCTCACGACATGCAGAACGATCTTCGTCGCGGATCGCGCCGTTGAACTGCAGCACGTTAATTTCCCAGGGATCCCGCGCGATCCGAGCTCGCGTTTTACGCCGTCGTCCAAAGGCAGCGTTGCGATAAAAATTATTCAATGCATCGCACGATGTTCACGCGCGTCCGACCTGTCTCGCCGAGTGGCAGCCGGGAAACGGAAATCAGATTTCCAATCCGATCGATCCGTCCGGGGCACCGACTGCCCGGTTAATTTTACTTTGTACCACTACCGCGGACTTTTTTTCTTACCGACCTGCGTGGCCACTGACAGGTATGCGTACTGACGTATTCCGCACGACGGAGCGGAACGGCGCGGAGCAGCGGTGCCAGGAGTAACGTTTTGCGCGCCCTTAACGAATCCGCAAATTGAAAATCTCCGGAGCGATCGCGCTGATTTCCAGGAGGCGGTCGGACGCGCGCCACCGCCGCTGCGTTTGTTTTTCCGCTCCTACCCCTCATATCGCCCTCCACCCTCCATTCTGGAACACTGCCCCCTGCCCCGAGGCGGAACATGTGCTCTTTCTCTTTTTCCCTTTCTTTTTCTGACTCTCTCTCTCTCTCTCTCTCTCTCTCTCTCTCTCTTTCTCTCGTTCTGACGCGCAGGTATCAGCTGTTTAATTAATTTCGCCTTGTCCCGCGCAAATGAAACGAAGAAATATAATACGCGATCTGACGCGCGGGCTTTAAAAAGCGTCGGGATGCGCATGGGGTCCGTGTTACGCCGCGTGTTTCCGCTCGTTTTTGCGATTTTGCGATACGCGCCGGCCTGTGTTCACGCAGAATTTCTTGCCGAGAGCTTCAGTGAAGCAAGATCGCGCGAAAGCCGGATTTCTGTCCGGTCCCGAAATTAGCGTGCTATAGTTTGTCGAATGATGCCTAAAATAGTGGAATGAAAATTTAAATCTCGCTGCCTGCGTATGTGTGTGTTTGCGGATTTTAGAGATTAAATTAAATTAACAGGATGCGTGTGTAAAGTATACGCAACTATATGTGTTCGCGGCATATTTAATTCGCAGCGATTTAATTCGCGCGAAATTAAAACGCTTTAATTTTGTCACGCTGCGATATCGAAAATTTGTCCGCCTTTCGATTCACGTTCGTTAAATCGAGCACGGGCGACAGCCGGTCGCTTTCACGGCTGTCCATCACGTCGCTCGCTGTTAGGGTAGCTCTTGTAAAGTATGGATTTGGACCAATCGTAGATGCCGCGGGATAGGCACCTATCGCTCGTGCCGAGGATGCCGCGGGCCACGCTCGATACCAGCTTTATTAGTTCGCGGTAATAAATCAGGAGGCAGATCAATTTTGCAGTGGCCCCTGATTTCCGTCCTGGAGATATCAGATACAAAATTTGCAACGAGCAACTGTGCAAACCGCGCCGGCTCTTCTTCCGGTTTTCAGCTTTGTTATCGAATATTCACGCGGCCGATATTTCATAAAAATTCGACGGTATTAAGCATCGACGTCACACTGCGTTAGCAAGCTTTTCGATAAAGCGGTCCACAAAAACATCTCTTTCATTACGAAAGTCATTTCCAATTTCATATCGATCTTGCTCTTCGAGGCATCAGATACAAGTTCGCGTGTTCAAGCACATGATTTCCACCCTCAGACGCTTCCGATCGAGCTCCAAGATAGCGCCGTAATCTCCCGGATGGTTTTGAAAAATGAGCTCCTACTTTCATACGGTGATGCTCGGCCACTAGCCATCGTTATTGCTTTTTACGTTTACTTTCCATCGCAACTATAACAGAGCGCGGCAATTGAATTTTGCCAAAGCCAGACGTCGCTCTCGCGTGCTCTCTCGCGAGCGACGTCCGTCAACAGTAAAATTCAAAGCGGCAACTTTTGGAAAATATCGTCGCCCCCGGACGCGCTCGAAAGCGCGCGCGGCACAAACGAGAAGGTAAGCTCGCCGTTTGACGTTTTTCGACGGGTTAGTACGACGACACGTCCGGCACAGAAATTAGCGTTACCGTGCGCGGCGCCGTTGGTTAACGATAGGTCGGGAGGGATGGAAAGCGAGAGGGTGGAGGTGACCGAAAGGGAGGGAAAGCTGCGTTCGCGAGGGTGACCAGGCGGATGGCTTCCATATACATACATCGACAGGCGCACATCGATTATATGCTCGATTAATTCGCGACCGTGCCGAACCCTTGGTCCGCACGTCCGTCCGTCCATTCGCTAACCCGCTCAACCGCTCGCTCGCTCGCTCGCGCGCGCGGGCGTACACGCGCGAGATCGATCGCGCGCACGTGGGCATACGCGCTTACCATTCTCAGCTTCGTGCCTTCCGGCGACTCGCCGCGATGCGACCACGAAGAAATCTAATTTTACAAAAGTAATCTCAATTTTGCGACTCGTTCTGACAGAAAACGTTTGCACGGCATACAACAGCTGGTCATCTCCTCGGGCGTATGTCAAGTAACGGAAGAGTTGCCGACAAAAAACATTTGTGCTCCAGCGCGCTAGTTAAACGTGGCAAATAATCCGGCGCGTGGAGGCACGTACGGTCGCGTCAATAATTCGATTAAACTTGCGTAGATGCACAGTACCGATGAAGAATCCATCGGGCGCGTCGGCCACTTTGGTCGTCGACCCAGAAATTTCGCGTTCGCAGGATAGTCGATCTACGCTCGCAATTCTGCTAGGCGGAGGAGGAAAGGGGCCGAGGGAGGCGCGGCGAGCGGGCGGGCGGGGGACGAGAAACGGCCACGCCGCCGACCAGGCGTTACGAAGGGATGGATTTGGATTTGAAGGGTGGCACAACGTGGAAGGAGGGGGTGGAAGGATCGGAGGTTGGTTGAGCAATTAGCGAGCCGTCAGTGGCACAGTGGCTGACAGGAGCCATACAACCTACTACCCCCCCGTCCACCCCCGCCAGCCTCTCACCGTCCACCTATGGTTCCTGTGTGTATGTACTCGTATGCCTTACTCAGCTGGCGAGAGAAACCGACACGCGTTATCCCTAATTAGAATATCCGTTGGCCGTTTGCGCTGCTCGCTGCATTCGTTTGTTCGGTTCTCGATATCGACCGATTTTCATCCGGATGAAAATTTTCTCTTTCTCTGGTGGAGCGGCCGAGTACTAACGCGTTATAATCGCAACTTGTGAAACATTCATGGTATAAGTGGGAGAGTATTTCGGATGACGGATTCAGTATGTTTGATAAATATTGACATACTGCATCAATTCGAATGCTAATCATACGTAACAAATTGTTCATCTTATCCAAAACATGTCTCTTTGATAGCGATACATGATCGAGCACGGCTAACCGATACACGAAAGGATTGTCTAAAATTTATTAATTCCGCATATTTCTCACACATTTTCAACGCGTACACTTGCATATTGAACAGCGTAGCAATTAGAAATCTAATCCGAAATCACCGTAGATCGTTCGCGTGTAAAACGCAACGGATTCCAATCGCGAATCCCCGCGGAATCGATAATTAGGAATTACGCTATCGCGATGGGATATTTTCCCGAAATCTTCATCGAGACTCGTTAGCGTTTTTAAGCGCGTCGGATTCCAATCAAAACCCTCGATGTGATATTAGAGTAGGGGGAGTAATCTCTCGCAGAGAGAACTATCGCGCGCGCTCGCTCGCTCGCGCTCTCGGCGCGGACGAGGGGCACTGCAGCGAACGCAATTATAATTTTAATTTCGATGGTATTTAATAAAGGGGTGCATCCTGCTACTCGCTTCGCCGAGCGGCCGACCCTCCACAGCCTGCCATACGGCTCTGTATGGACTAATTAGCAGTTACGGTCTGCGGACCGCACGAATGCATTCTACTGCTGCTGTGCCGGGTCGCGCGCGTTGCACTTTCGCGTCTCGAACAGCCCACTCGGCCGACGAATTGCTCGAAAACATCGTACGCATTTACTCGCCAGACTAGCGCGGTTTATTATTTTAACCCTTAACCCTTCGCGGATCGAATGACTAGTTTTTCGCAAAATTGGATTGCCAGCTCGAATCGCATCACTCCGCGGAGCGATGTGCGCTGCACGCGGCACGCGCGTTTTGTTTTTAAAAATCTTTTAAAATTGATTGGAGCCAGCGTGCCGCGCGCTTTAGAATTTTACGAGGAACGACGAATGCGGAGAGAGAATATTTTATACTCCGCAACTCCGCGCGAGATTCGCCTCGCGAGACTATTTTTAACGGGCACGTTCACCCGTTCTTGAAGCTTTTTACAGTTTTCATGCGTGTCATTCGATTACGCCCACTTAGTAGCGGGCATGCGAGACCCATCGGGAACCGTGCGTCCGCGCCTAATTCAATGACCTGTCCTGCAAGTATCGCTGAATTAGTTTAGTCCGCGCGGCAAATTGTATTTCCGTATATGCTGCTGTTGCGTGCCGTCTTTTTTTCGGACGTACCGAAACGGGCCTTTCGCGAAAGAAACTCAGAAAAAAGAGAGCGAGCGAGACGAGCGGGGTAGATTCGGTGCTGTTGCGCACGTCGCATCGAATTACAACGTAGACGTGACGCGGCAATCGAATCGAGGCGACGACGGGCGCGCAACGAATCCATCAGGTCCGCTAATTGTCAAAGTATCGACGACGCGTCCGCATCGGGAGAGTAGCATCGGCATCGGGTGGCACACAACGAGCCGCGAGTAATTAAGTTACCGCTTTATATCCGCTTCGCCTCCCCCGGGAGCCGCGCGCGCGGCGCAACGTCACGTGCGCTCTCTGTCCTCCTTCTCCCCCTGCCAACCCTCCGGTATCTTTTTTTTCTCGAATTCATCGATTTCATCGCGGCCTCGATGCGGCCTTTTTTCCACCCCCCGCGATCCCGCACTCCTCCCTCGCGCGCTAGTCGTCGGCCGGCAGTCGCCAACTCGCCGCGTTGCGCCGCGCGCGGCCAGCAGCGCGTTTCGGTCAATTTGCGGCCGAGTCGGGCGAACATTCGCGATTCAATTATACCGACAACGAAGTTTGCTCGGATCAAATGCCGAAAGGCTGAAAATCAATCCGGGGTGCGATCGGTTTAATGGGGGCACGCACCACGTGCCGCGGCCATTATAGAGCATGCCCCTTGCACCGCCACCGTCGCCGCGTTGCTCACCTCCACCATCCTCCACCCTCCTCCCCCTCGGTCACCCTCGATGCCACCGACTGGCCCGTCTCACCCGCTCCGTTCCGCACCGAGTTCCGCGATTCCATCCCCCTGCGTATTCTCCCGCACACTCGTACGCGTACCGATACTGCGACCTCGTTACTTCGCGCCACTTAGAACCAGCTACGTAGAACCTCGATTCGATAATCTGATTTATCGTATGAGTGATCCTTTGTTCTTCTTCCAATTGCAATCATAGCGACAATGGAAAAGAGGTAACGATCATCGAGTTTCCCGCGATTCGGTGAGAATAGAGATCATAATATTGCCTAATCGTGTTAGTTTACATTACTGTAATTGCACGCAGGGAGCTATTATAATTTCAAATTTTCTCTCGCAAATGAGGGGTTGTGATGTCGATTTCAATGGCGTTAGGTATAGGTAATCGTAATTGCTACAAGAATCTATTTTTCTTTTCTATTTCAAGATACACGAGGAATTTATTTAGGGACAAAACTTGAAGGAGCACAAGCCGGGATTATTAAGTTTAACGTGTAGTCTTGAAGATGTTCCACCGTGGATGAAGGAATACACGCCGCAACAGATACCCCGTAAAGATCCTCTTGCGACGGTGAACCGCCATCGGAAGTTCCGTCGTATCGAGTGGCGTGCGCGCGCGGCAGATCGAGGAGGGCGCGAGGACGACGGGGGTGTCGGCCGAATATATTAGCCCGGGCCATTAACTCTCCCCGGGGAAAAGGAGCGCACAGCTCGAATTCCGCCGAAGATATTACACACCGATTATTTATCCGGCGGCGTATCGCCGCGAGGCGCGGCTTCGACGGCTCGCGGGATCGATCGCGCTTATAAATCGCGCGGAATCGTGCCAACTCGATTCAAGATCCATCAATCGCCCCGCAATCTCTCTCCCTAGCAGCCCCTTACCCCTTTCCCAGATGTTTAATAACCCCCAGCTGGCCGTTCAGAGCGATGCACGTGATAGCGGATGAGCTTGGGGTGAGGCGCGGTGCCGCGGGTCGGCTAAAGGGTGTCGGGGGTGGCTTGGGTAGTAGGAGAACGGGAACGAGAGCGGGTGGGCAGCGGGAGGAGGCGATAGAAGAGAGAGAGAGAGAGAAAGGAAAGGGACAGGGGTGAGTTGCATATGAGCGATTGCCACACACGGCGTGTAGCGCCGGCCGTGGCGGCGGCATTTACGTTAATTAAATTTCCCCAGGCCATAGGACCGATCCTCCGGCCCTCCTCACTTTCACCATTCGCTTCTCTTTCTCTCTCTCGCTCCCTTTCTCTTTCCCTTCCTCGTCGACCATCAGCACCCCGTCTCCCTGTCCTCCATCCCGCCACTCTTCTTCCCGCGCGACCGCTGGCCCCAGCATCAATCATTGCACGCTCAAGCTCACTAGCCGGAGTCCGAGCCACGTCGGAGGATCGAGTCGCGAGACACCGTTTGAAATTGCAAGAGAAAGAGAGAAAGAGAGAGCGCCCGCGCGCATACACACCCCCGTGTTATATCTTTGCACCCTCTCGCCCACCTTTAATCCGTGGGTCCGGGATAAGCACCGTTGATCCAGCGAGCCAGCCACTCTGATGCCTTTCGCAGGAACGTTGGCGACCGAGCGAGCGAGTGAACGCCTGCCCGTGACGTGTGTCGCTCAAAAGCTATGATTTCGCGCTAACTAGCGGCCGGTACCAATTAAAGGCCGCTGGGGAGCGGCTTCCTTGTCGCGCGCTCTTAAATGCCGCGCGCGGGTGATTCCAATTTCGATGAGAGGGATGTAGAGAGTCGAGGGAAATCGGTTAATCGCGTTGTGGGGTAAATCCTGTAGGAACGATCAGAGATGCGCAAAAAATATTCCGAGCAGTCGGTCTGTCGAAAATTTTAGTCATTATCTTGTTAGTTCGGAGGGGACGCGCTTCTTCTGCACCGTTCAATTTGGATATTTCGCAAATGAAATTGCGAGCGCGCACGGCAAAATCCACCTAGTCGTTTCCTCGCCGATCTTATAATCGACTTTGTGGAACAATTCTATAATCTCTTAAACTTAATTAAGGGCGAATGAACCCTGTTCGGTCGGGGCAGGACTCGAGTTAACTTTGCTATAAACAAGAACAATATCTCCTTACTCTACGAGAAACTTCGTTATGCTTTCGGGGGTTGGAAACGCGCCGGCGAGGCAGGGTAGTGTCTGAAGACAGTCGTAAGGAGCGGAAATAAGGTCGCCCCGAAGGATCGCCAGCGGCTGGCCAATGTAATCGCTTGTAAAAATGTAATAAAGGATCAAAGAGCACCGGCGAGAAGAATATTGCGTACTGAGACGGATGAACCGTATAAAGCGGTCTGTTCTCGAGCGACATATTCTTTACGCGCGCGCAATCTTCTGTATTATTTGTATTTTAACTAAATTGCGTTTAAGGGGGGAGCCTGCTTTAGAACGTTGAAAATAAGGTATAATTTTACGAATTTTTTTTGGAGAAACTATACAGCGGATCATTATAAAACTTTGATGCATTTATTAGTACATGTTTAAAGATAAAAAAAATTATTTTTTGATTTGAATATATCGCCTGTAGAGGTCGTCCTGGAGGCATCTTAGTGCAGCCGGCATTGTAAATTGGTGAGCATTCTCCCGCCTCCAAATTTCATCCAAACTGAAAAATTGAAATATTTTCTCGTTATTTATGAATTCCCATCGTCGATGAACCTTTAATATTCATAAAAACATTAAGTTAAACAATTACTTTTGCATGAAAAAGTTCAATAACTTTGCCTAAAAATCGTACTTTTGTGTTCTAAGCTCCACCATTTTGGCACTTTTCAACTTTTTTCTTCTCTCTTTGGTTCATCGACGATGGGAATTCATAAATAACGAGAAGATATTTCAATTTTTCAGTTTAGACGAAATTTGGAGGCAGGAGAATGCTCACCAATTTGCAATGCCGGCGACGCGGCTGCACTAAGATTTCTCCAGGACGACCTCTACAAGCGATATATTCAAATAAAAAAATAATTTTTTTATCTTTAAACATGTACTAATAAATGCATCAAAGTTTTATAATGATCCGCTGTATAGTTTCTCCAAAAACAATTCGTAAAATATACCTTATTTTCAGCGTTCTAAAGCAGGCTCCCCCCTTAAACGAGCAGTGCAATTTATATATGTACAAAATTGGTCGCAATATCATCTTTCTATCAAGGATTATTCGATCAATTTGGAAAAATCGATTACACTTACGTACATACGAATCTCTTGGAGAATATTTCACAGACGAATATTATTTATTCTGATTTTTATTCTTACCGCGTTGCGCCATGTAGCAGTTGCAATACCATCGTCCTCTCCTTTTCTCGGACGGCACTCGTCCGGCTGAACACGAGACAATTTCAGATCTCATTCCGGCAGACAGACATGCACGGGCGGAAAGAATTCAGACGCCGGACGAATACACGTGGCGGAGGAGCACGCATACGACAAGGTCTTCGAAGTTCTCAAAGCACGAGGTATCCGCGCTCTTTACCCGAGAGCATTCTACTCGTGCTCGCGAGGGTGGACCGGGAGAGATACGGGGTCCTGTACAAGATATTATACACACGTATACATTCTGCATCCTGTCGAGAAGCGAGACCGAACGCACCCTCGAGCGCGAGCCTGTGCCCGAAAGGCCACTCGTCCGCGACCGGAGTATTTCATATTTACCTATCAAAGGTGGGCGCTTTGTGCAGTTTATATTAAATCACGGTAGAGTTACGGGATGTCAATAAGACGCGGCCTCCACCCTTCGCGGCATTCTCCCGTTTTCTTCATATATTGACATAAAAATGCAGGAAAACTTCGAACGCGCGAAATTCGTCGAGTGCTTCGAGCATGCAAATAAATAAAATAACCGTTAAATGTTCATCGCTCGTGTCACGCTACCGCCGTGTCTGTTAAATGATAATGCGCGATTATAAATCCAGATTGTATTAGGGATATTCATCCGGTAGTTCGTGCTCGTACATGGCCGTGCATCTTTTATCCTAATAACCGCTTATAGGACCATACTGATACCGATAACAATAACCATAGCAGCGCGAGCAGTTATCATTTCCGGCTTCTATTTGCCTCTTCGTGTACGCTCGATGAATTTACATCCTACAGCCGGGAAATCCGAACTGCCAACAAACCGAACTTTTGTGTTTGAGTTTCCATATTTTTCTAGGTAGGTATAGGTCGCGCATCGAAATTTCACGGGTGTGTCGACAGCGTCGAAATAAATTGATGTCGTATGACGCTGAAAAAGTGTTAACAAGTAAACGGTTGCAGTCGTCGATAAGTGATTTATGCCAGTGATACATTTAATACCCTGTTTATCAGCCGTTATTCGATTCCTCGGTTTATCGGAAAAGTATGAGAGTACCCTCTTCATCGTCTCGTCCCCCTTTGTCTCGCTCGCTTACGCCCTCGATCGACTGACTCTCTTCCTGTCTAGCTTTTATTCTCTCTCTCTCTCTCCCTCCCTCTCCTCTCGTTCGCTCTCTTAGCATGCACACAATCCACGAGAAAATATAACGGAAATCAACCCGAGCGAAGTCGCTCGGAATTAATGAATGAAATCAAATCAATCCCGTTTGTTGATTCGTCATTGACGGGTGGGGGCAAATCGCGAGAACGATCGGTCGGCGAGGGGGAGAGGAGGATTGGGAAGCGAGAGGGGTCCGTTGCAAATTCCGATCGATATGATGCACACACACCCGGATCCCGACTGCGTTATTACCGTCGAGTGCCATTAAGACTTCCAATTAGTCCGACGTTCCCTGGGCGCGTGCGTGAGTGCGTGAGTGCGCGCGTGCACGCGCGCGTGAATGCGCGCGTGGGTGCAGGGGTGCGTGGATGCGTGCGTGCTCCTCGCCCGAAAAAAAGAAGGAAAAAAAAACCTTGTGCGGGCTAAAATCCCGTGGACGTGGATGGACGCGGTTTCACCCGGAGACATTCGAGCGACTATAAAAAAACGATCCGCGCGGTCGATAATATGACCGCTGTAACGTTACACGCCTCGCGCGATTACAAGCGCCGGTGCACTCCCGCAAACGAGCGCACTCTCTGCCCGCCGATATCAGTCACCACTTTTGACTCAATAACACTTACGTAGACTCTGCGGATGCGTCATTTCATCCGTATACTATGCAGCACTAGTTTTGCATCAATTCGGGACGCGGTGTTCCGTAACGCGCGGCACGCCGTTATTGCCAATCTACGGGTCGACGAGCAATGACACGAAGGTCTCTTTTTATTTTTTCAATCGTCCCAGTAATTGCCGTAACCGCGTTTCGACGATTCTTCCCGAGATTTGTCGTCTCGGGTGCGCGCAGGTCTCGCAAGCGCTTTTTCCCGGCACGGTTAGATCAGCCTCGATGACGCTGATCGCGTTGCGAAGGAATACATCGATAATGCTTCCCGCTCCCGCAGGAATCTATCCGTAGCTTATCTCATTTATTACCCCCCTGTTTCGTCGTCGTTCAACGGTTATTTTACAACCCTCAGATAGGGCCGAGTAACGTCTTTGTTTTCACCGCAACATCCTCCGACCGGAGCGAAACCCTCCCCGTCGTTCAGGAACCGCTTCGGTTCGCGAAACGGAACGAGAGGGTAGTATAGGAGAATGGCGGTAAGATAAGGAACAGCGAGTCCTTTTCGATTGTCTTGTGTTTTCCGCCTGTGCACCATCGTGGGTTAACGTCTTTGGGCAAACCAGAAATTACGCCAATTTTATTAAGTAGTATCGATATTTAAAATCTCTGATAAAGGAAATCGTCAGACTTGCCATTACTTTATCTGAACTCTAAGTTTCTAATGAATCAAGAGTGATTAATTAGAAACCATTCTTGACAATGAGACTGAAATTTGCAATCTGTTGATGAATCCGTGAACTCAATAAGAACAGGAAGAACAGAAAGCAAGCTGTGGTGAAAGGAGAAGAGGAGAGAAAGAGAGAACTTAAGGTCGTTCTGTCCGAGAAAGGAGATTGGCTCGGAAGAGAGAATACCTAGTTGTTAGCGAGTGCGAAGCAGTCGGGGGCTACCAGATAAGGCGTGGGCATAAACGTCCGCAGATAAGGGTAGTTTGCACCCCCGTTGTGGACAGTTAGCCTTAAATGAGTTGAGGGTGAGACGTGTAAAGGCCTTTGTTGTCTCGTCGGCCCCGTCTTCCCGGGCTTTCGAAATCAGTTTCGTCGCTGGCGATTCTATTCCATCGAACATCTCAGTCTTGCGATAAAAATCGAACTCTCCGTCAAACTTGTGTTTCGTTTAGCGACATTTAGGAAGAAGAAATCTTAATCTTAGACACGACCATAAGATTGATATAAGACGACACGATAATTACTCCCCCTCTCTTTTTCCCTATGTGTGCGTAAAGTATTTCATTCAATTCTGACAATCAAGTCTGGTAGCTGGCGAACATCTCACGTTTTCAAATCGTTCTCGATTACGGGCCGAAGATGGAGACGTGGAAATTTGCTCGATCAGAAGGCGAACGGAAAAGCGCTGCGCACACAAATCCGGCGACCTGGCGATCCTTCAGAAACGTCGCGCGTACAAAAATCCTGTCTCGCCGTTCTAAATTCCGCTTATCTAACGGCGCTTCGACAGTAATGTGCCGGCGTATTATGTAGAACCGCGCACCACCGGGGCCATCCCTTTTACCGTGGAAGGCCACCGAGCGGCGGTGCCGTTTAGCGTCAGATAGCGGAAACGTATGAGGGACGGGGTGAATCCACCCTTATCTTAAGGGTAGCTACTCAATAGCTGGCCGCGCCGAAATTCCTCTCGTTCTCTCGCGCTTCTCGCATCCCCCCGCTATCTCCGCTCGCCACACGCACCTCCGACCCCTCCACGACTCGATATTTCTCGCGCGCGTTTAAATTATTTTGTCGTTTTCTCTCTCTCCCGACACGAGCTCGCCGCCCGACCATTACGCGCGGAATTACGTGATATACATTTGCTCGTGCCACGCTCGGAAACGTTGCTGCACGCTGAACGAGGATTGAAAGTGTTATCGCAGGGGTGATGGAAGAAATATGAAGGGAGGGTAGTATATGCTTACGCTTAGATTACATATAGCTACATATACTATGTACAGATTTGTAATAACGTTTCAACACTCTGCAAATGATATTGCCGAGATGAATAAAATAGTTGAAAATATAATAATTAAAGTTTTCTTTATAGCAAGTACAAGATTGCTCTACATCATTCTCATAGACAAAAATTTGTCTTGATTCTTGATAATAGATATCGTTCACGCCATTATTTGTCTTGACAATTGTACATTTTCGTAAATTGCTTTTTTTTATATGAAGAATTTTATGAGCGTGTGCGATAATTAATATGAAAAACAAACGACGTATTTGGAAGTAGCTGGCAGTTACAGGGCGCACGCCCTGTATAATTTAATGCTCGCGGCAGTGGAACCACGAGGTGAGCTCTATGGGACGCTTAGGGTTACTTATACTTCGGTAGGGGTATGTGGGTAATGTGCAGGAGTGCCTCCGGGTAGGTGCTTGCGGTAAATCTAATAACGTTGTAATGCCGTTACCCCCTCAAAGTTCGCCCGTAAGTTTCTGCCGAGCCTGTTGGCTCTGACTGCCGTGCCGAGAATTCCTAACGCGTGTACCATTTTAGCTGCCAACGCGCGTGTACGCCAAGCAAGATCTACAGACTCGCGAAAAAAGGAAGAGGTTCGAAACAAAGGAGCTAAGCTCGTACGTTTTAACGTAACTATTTGCCGCTTATCGCGGGAGAACTTTCTTTTTTCCGAGTTCCGCGATGACGTGCGGTTTCGAGCACTTTGCGCCAATAACAATTGCAGAATTCTATTCGTTTTCAACTTAGGTGATGCATTCTCTTGTTTTTTTTTTCTTTTGTTTTAAAGATAATTTGCCCCAATAAGTTTCGTTTATAATTGAACACATTTCTCGGGGATGCCATCGAGACGTCATCGAACAATATCGAATATGATTTGCCGATTAAATTCTTGCGACAGCAGGCAACAGGTAGCTGCTAATACCAATTTTAGCAAGCTCTCGATAAAAACGTGCGCGGGTTTCGGCGAAACACCCTCGGCGGTTCCTTTCCTCGTCAAAACCGGCCGACTCACCTTTCGCTCCTCCTCGTCGCCCCGTTCTCCCACTTTCCCCCGTTTTGTCAGACACCCTCCCTGTAGATATATGTCACGAGCGGAGGTAAGCGCTCGCAGTCACCCGAGGGTGTTCTGCAAACTATGCTCGCGAAAAGTTCAACACAACTTCATAACATCGGTGTTTCGAGGGCGAATTAGGGGGCGAGGAGGGACTTGAGGCACGGGTGGCACAGTAAAGTGGGGGCGGAGAACGGGATAGGTGGGTTGGTAGGTGGTAAATTTGTTCTAGCGTGAGCTTACATGGGTTACGTTAAGTACATAGACGTCTGGGGCTGGTTATCTGTATCTACTGAAGCGGAGAAATACGCGCACGAAACTCGGAGCGGCCTGTAGCGCGAGGAAGAACTCGCGCGAATTCGTGAAATTCCCAGCGAGGGGTGCTGCCGTTGAATTGTGCAAACGGAGGTGTCGCGACGCTTGATACGCCGCGTGACGTGCGCCTTTAGCATCTCTAGACAATTATTCTTGGTAAAATAATACTGTTAGCAATGTTCTTGAGGTAGACGCAATTATTGATGCTATTAGATGTTACTTGTGTGTGCGTGGTACAAAATTGACCGCTCACACTCGAATCTCTCCTTCTCGCATTTTATCGCCGCGATCCCCGTCCCTTTTTTACACCTCTCGGTCACACCGACACATGGGCTCACGCACACGCGCTCGCAAGCAACTCGCGGAGATAAAAATCAGTAATTAGCCCGGACCATTATGGCGGCTGTGTGAAAAATTAGCGAGTCGTGGGGTAACCGCCCCTCTGGGCATAATCCTGCATCGGTAACGGCGCGTACCAGCGTGCATCCAACCTGTCTCTGATTTATACGGGTTTGCTATTAATTATACCCACCCACTAGTGCGCCCCTTCCTTCTCTACCCTTGCATCGTCTGCCCGTCTCTACCTTTTTCTCCTACCGCGTCTAGCCACTCTATCACGCGCTCTCTTTTTTTAATCTTCATGCGCATCCAAGTAGCGTTTTTCGAAACGCTCTCATTTACGTTCACATAATCGCCGAGAATGGAACGAAAAACATTTTTGCCGCAGTCTTTTTCATGTATCTCATTAAAATACTCAACGCTTAAACGTTCAAGTGTTGAGAAAAAGAAGATTGATTAATTCTATTGCATATGGTTTCCGATGAGACGTTTTTTGCCAAACAAATACAGTCAAACTTGAAACACCGATTTTGCAAAAAGCGCGCTTTCTCCGGGTCAACTTTCGACCATTGTGCCAAATTGTTTTTATTTTGTTTTACACGCGCCAAAGAATTCGAGCCATCGCGTCGAGCCGAAAATTCCGTCCCGGGTTTTGCGCCGGTCGTTGTTTCGACTGCCGCTGGCCGGACTCGACGGACTGCGGCGCAATTAAATTAAATGCTTCGGATTAATTGTTCGAAAGCAGTTAAATTAGTTGCGTTTGTTTCGCCCGATTTTTGCGCAATCTCGCTGCGGAATGCGTGAGATGCACGCATTGGGGGAATTTCGTTACCCGCGGCCCCTCGTGCGTTATATAGCTCGGTACCCTGCGAAATCACCGCGATGCAAACGTATCAACGTGGAACGATGGTGTGCCCCGAAAAATTCATTTGCGAAAGCCGCATTCGACGCGCCTCCGTCACACTGCGCGATCAACGCGATGCTGCACGCGTTTCGCGAGTACTCGATTAAAAGCTTCAACAGAATCGAATCAATTATTAATGTAATACACAGTAATGCAAATTTCATGATTATAACAGCGAATTTAATACGCAGCTCTGAATTTTTAAACATTAGGGCTCAGGGATTAAGCCACTACATGCAAAATTCATAAGTTTACCTACACAAATTCACACATATGGAATTTCGCATTTTTATCTCAAGTAGCGACTTTTATTTTTATTTCTGCGTTTAGGATCGGACATACGTCACATTTATTTTATAATACTTCATTTTATAACATCTGTCGCGTTATAGACACCATTGAGAATAACCACTTCCGAATGAAAACAAGAAATAAAAGAGATCAGAAAAAAGGGAGATAGCGAGACCCCTCCTCGTATCATCATTCCTGTCTACGGTTCGCAATTTTCCTTCGATACCGCGACGAAGATCCCCCCGTTATGCCACGCATACCAGCAGCCGCTGAAGACCACCCCAATGCCCCGTCTCGATGATATCCGGCCGGCCAATCCCCGTCGAGGATCGTGCCCTGTATAGCAACTGAGCAGCCGAGAGCTGCATCCTAGAGTGCAGCTGCAGCGCCGGCGCGGACTCTTGAGCCGCATTGCTCGGATTCTGGCGAGATGCGTCTAGGACCGAGAGGCTGACGAGCTCGCAAGTAACGTGCCGGTAGACATGGTCAGCCTGGCATCCGGCCGCAAGCTCTCGACCTCATCGCAAACCATACACGGCCTGACCCCCGAGTCCACCCAGCTTTCGAGCTAGTCCACCCATCCACCCGGATCGAGAGAGATCGGTCCTACACCCAACCCTCCGGCGCGCCCTCCCTCAGCCTCCCGTAGGAGTGAGCAGCGTCGAGACATTCGGGACATGACGGATTGAGGAGAGATATGCATCATTTGGTTACCCGACTGGCCGACGAGCGCGTCTCCGATCGGCGTGCCTTCGGTGCATCCTCGATCGGATTGGTCCAGGCGATCGGTATGCACGAAAGGGTCCTCCAGTCAAGATTTTCAGCATAATTGCACGCGAGCATGCCGCTCGCATTCGGATCCATGAGTCTGCGTTCCAATATGTCCGCGTGTCGGCGAGCCCGTACGCGATCGTGTGCTTCGTTACCGAAGAACGTAACGCCGCTCGGCGACCGTAATAGTAGCGCAGAAGAGTAATGGGGTGTTAATGCGAATACCGTATCAGCACACGTATCGTATATCGTGTCACATATCCCGGCTTTTACGATTTCTATATCCGAATATGCGTCTCTAGTCTGCATACTTGTTATCTTTTCTGAAATCTGAAGTAACACAGGATCTCAAAAATCGACTATGAATCTATCGTAGCCTCACACTTCTTGATTTTTTAATGACTAAATCGACCTCCTAGCGGAATGATGATGCGAGCGAACTTAAATGAAACGGAAATTATGTATACTGGTTTTCTGTGATAAACTCTTAATCGCACGTGGCTAGATAATCGCTTTTCGTATCTACTTCATCTAAACTCCCAAGAACGTCTCGCACACATTTCGTCCGACTGCTCCGGCTATTCCAAGGGGGCGAACATCTTTTTCCGGAAGAGTCGTACGAATACGCGAATACGCGTATAGGTACGCGGACCGGTCGTTCGTCCGGTAGCGCGCATTCCCGGCACCGAAATTGCATACCTTCGTGTACGCGCACATACGGGCTGGAAACAAACGAATAGGGTTGTTCGGGCGCCGTAAAGGGTCCGGTGGGACGAGGTGGCGAGGAGACGCGGGGGCGGCAGGACCAAGGGGGAGAGTTGCGCGGGGGTCGAAGGGAGTAAAACGGTGGTGGATGGTGGTACCGGTGACTCGGTCGCACGAGAGAGTGAGGGGTTTGGGAAACGTAATCGCTCTGGCCCCGCGCGCCTCAACCAACTGCCCCCTACACGCGTTTCGTCTCTCTCGTCCATCCCCAACCCCTTGCGCCTCTGCTATTTATTGCTCGCACTCGGCCGGTTCACAACATAAATATGTTACACCTATGGCCGCACCTCTTGCACTCGGTCCCGCGAATTCTTCCGCTGCCAGGGAAGAAAGAACGTGCACGATCGACACGAACGGGTAGATTGGTACTTTTAATAATAAATTGGCTCATTTGCTACGTTGGATATTGCGCCCGTTTGTTCATAGACTGTTTGATCAATCTTATTTTCCCTTAAGAAATATCATCATTCTTAACAAGCATTGATCATGAAATTATATACGTAATATTTTTTAAATTAGCGTTTCTAAATATAAGAATTTTAAATGTTTCAACTATTGATATATTAGACATGTGTTATAAGTAATATATGTATAACTCTTATTTTTCTGATAAGATCATTTCAACCAGATTTAGATAGAATTTAGTTATTATTTTATTTTAGTCTGGACATATCCTCGCCTTTTATGTAAAGAATTCCGTCAAATTTTTTTAAATGCTTTTGTTACTCTCTTAAGAAGTGCTTCTCTCATATGAGTAGAGAGTGCCTGTTCGAGGGAAGTAGCATCGAGGGTCAAGTTTCAAAGATAAAAGAAGGACCAACTGTTGAATATCGGTTCATTTCCAGCCGACGCGGAATGCTCTTATACATCACCGAGTTTCTTATACGCTGTCATGTTATATTGTAAAATAACTTGACATATGTATGCGTTACAAAGCAAGAATTCTTATTAATATTAAAATATTGTCTTATACTCAACCAATTTGTTTTCACTCTTTACAACTAAAATATACAGATATTTTTATACAAAAAAGAGCGTATAAGAAAAATGCACTGTGATGCATAAGGAGTAAGGATATCTTTAATTAAAAAATGATGAAACAATTAATTCTCTAACCTCGCTTGCAATGCGTCGAAAGCCTCGTCTCTGCTCACTGTTCTTGACCTTCGACGAAAACTCGAGAAACGTCAATCTCAGCAGGCTTCTCGAAGCACGGCTAAATCTTTCACGTCACTATAGCAAAGTGCGACAGCCGATCGTTTGCATAAATCGTATTGAGAAACACGACAAGAAGCGGGTCGGAGGGGAACAGAGAGGTAAGAGTCAGAGAAGAAGGGTGAAAGAGCAAGGGTGCCGATAGAGGGGAGTTAGAGAGAAACCGTTGGAGAAGGAGGGTCAGAGGGAGTTGGAGAAAGAAGCTGTTGAAGGAGGGTGTGCGAGAAGAAAACGGGGGTGTCCTCGTTGAACGATCGCGATGTCTGTCCGCTCTCGACCAGGATGTATCACCGCTTCTTGATCCCTCGCGAACCCTCTCGCAAGTGCCCGTATTCGCGCGCGCACCGAGCTCTTGCAACTCCGCGAATGCACGTGCAACTCGGACGCGTGCCACGTGGTGTTTGGTCGGAGTGGCTCGGCCACGAAAGCTGGAGCCGGAGCAGCGAGCTTGCAAGCTCCCGGCGCTTTCATTGGCCGATGGGTGGAAACTGCGCATGATTGCGGGTGTGGCCCGAGCTTGAGGGGCGGAATAAGCTCGGGTCGGCGATAGGACACCCCGAAAGAGGGCACGTCTCCGTGGGTGGGCCCCGGGTGCCCCGGTTGCCACCCCGCCGCCCCCCTAAAGCTCCGAGCTTTTTCCTTAATCTCGTAACGAGCGCGAGAACTGCTCTCCCGTCCAAGCTTCCAACTTGCGAACTGGCTTCTTTCGCGCAAACGGGCGTGCTCTTGCGAAGCTGCGGAATGGCGGCACTCGAGCGTGCATCGCCACGAAGGAAATCATGCGGCGAGCGCGAGGATTAAATCTCAAGTAGTAACAGCAGTATCGGGTTAGACATTTCGGTATACTTGTGAAACGCTTCGAGAAAACCAATCGTAGAGTGAGTACAATTTTATGGGATTGTGAAACAGGATGTATGTGGAAAAATTAATATTGTTACACATAGGTTTACGGTATAATAGCAATTTATTAATTATAGAATACATGTATATACATATATATATATATATATATATTATATGTATAAAAAATTAGCAGTTTTTGGTACGCCAGAGGATTCATTCCTTTCAAAATTTTTAAAAGTTTAATAACAATCTAACTTTTTCCGGAAACACAAAAAGAATTAGCAATAATGAACAAAAATTCCTACCAGAATTCCGATGTATTAATTAGGTAAGAAAACTTTTATCCGAAATTTTTATTTTTTCAAAGCCGTTTCCACATGCATTCGTTCACACTGCGAACGTCTACAAAGTTACCACTATGAAACGTGGAAAATGTTTCTCCATGCAGCCTCCTGGGATAACTATATTAGCCTAACAAAACGTACAAATATTGACCGTAATGGCGATACAAAATAGTTTTCTTTTTTAGCAACAGGTGGAAGGCACTCGAAGCGTACACCATCAAAAAAGCAGAGAGAGTAGGTGGTCGAAAGGACGGGGGGGAGTAGCGAGGAGGCGAAGGGGGACGGGGGAGGCAGAAAGTGCGAACGGTCGATTTATCGCAGCGAAATTCTCGTCGAACAGGTACGGATACTTGCGCGATGTTCGCTCGCTCGTTAACAAATGCGGACGGCTCGTGAATATTTGACGAGGCCGCGAATCCGCGATAAAGCGAAAGTCTAATCACAGCTGGCCGATAAATAAATCGGACCTAGCTAAACAGCCGACGAGTCAGTCGGGATTGGGGTTTGATTCGAGGGACAAGGGTGAGCACCATCGCGTATTTGCACGGTATGCCTGCCGGTTGGTGTGCTCGCTGTTTTACTCATTCACTCTCTAGGCTAGATGGTATTTGCGTTTCAGCTGCCTGACATGATGTATTATTGATTATGACTCGGATTTTCGGAACGTGCGCCTCGATGTTCGATCAATCCGAAGACACTTTCATGATGCGTTTGTTCGCGAAATTGGCACAGCAACTGAGCCTTCGCGTTTTCGTTCGCGTTCAGATACAATCGCACGTTTGACAAAATGGCTTGCATTGCTGACGCGTTGCCTCGAGGATAATTATTCTCATCACGGGTGACTGAGACTGCCGGATTTGCATTGTCGAGCCTGGCACAAACGCAACGCGACATAGCGCTGCAATACGATAACAGCGACGAATATCATCAAAGAGTAATTAGTCTCAAATGCAAATAAATAATTTAACCACATTTAATGAGCGACCATGAGTAGCGTCTTGCGCGAAATTAGGGTGACAGAAACTCATTTTGGTGTATCTTTGACTAGACGCTCGGACGTGAATGTTTAACGGTCCGCCGTCTCGGCGACCGCCCAATTATATGACGTCAATTATTGATTAATTGCAATTATGACACGAACGGTTTCGAGAGGGCCCGATACGGATATAACGATCGCCATTTCATAAATTCGCAATGACGCGGGAGAGCGAGCGAGCGCGGCACCGTTCCGCGCCGGCCCCTGAGTGACGTGTCATTTATCGCATAACGCGAACGTTTATGCGCATTCGTGTCGCATAATTGCAATTAGAGCGGAATTCATTTACATCGACCGACATTCGATTTGTTCCGAGAGAAAGCCCGGGATTTACACGCGCCCTCGACGCGGCGCGGCCGGCGCGGCGCGCGCGGCCGCGTTCGTGTTGGTCGTGTCGGGATTTATTTCCGCGCACGTCAATGCTGCCGCGACAGTTCCGCGATGTAAATAGGATTGGATTAGCCGTTACCGTCCACTCTCGTGAACGAGGGATGCGGAGAGAGCGAGAGAGCGTCCAGGGACGGGGGCGCAAACCCTGTTACGCGATAACGATAGAAGATAAACTATCAAAAGCGATGAGGAACGCTCGCATAACGCGATTTCGATGCGAAGGAAATAAGTATTGGAGTTTGCAACGCGAAATAAAGTGCCATTGCGTTCACCAATTGTTTTAGTCTCCGGTTGCAATTGTAATCTGACGTGCGACCGGCCGGCCACTCCGAAATTTTATACCGATTTTTCAAAAGCCGTGCCATTCTACTGGCGCGTCGGATTAAAAGATAATACCGGCGATCCAATTTAATCGCGCGATTGACGGGTAGACACCGCGACGCCGTCCTCTCCGTTCGCTACCCTCGTCCTTCGTCCCTCCGCCAGCCGTTTAGAACAAATCGTCCGTGGCGCGATGCCCCTCTCCCAAAACCCGGTAGAAAATATAATTCAGAGATATTTATAGCTGGATTACCGCTGGAATTGGGTATCTAATATACACGACCGAACTACCGAGTCGCCTGAATTTTAATTGTCCTAACGAAAAGCCGGCCTTTCGGGGATGTCGACTCGCGGCGACGATCGCGAATCTTCGTATACGATGGGTGACAAAATGCAATTACGAGTGCCGTTCCCTCGCGGATGAATGTCAGGTACGATTTGACATCGCAAGCTCGCAATCGAAATCGAGAGCGGACTGGACAAGAGTTTCTCGGCGGCTTTGGGAAAGGATTAGCCACAATTGATAGCCACGAGAATGGAGGGACGTCCCCGAATTTGTCGCGCAGTTAGCCGCTCAAAAAGAGCGACCGTCGGTGAGCCTGATTGCATTCTTTCACTGATCGAAGCGAGTGTTTGAATAATATTTTTTGAACAACTGCAATTATTTATACTACATCGTCAATCACAAATCCAACGAAAGCAGTCTTTCGCGAGAAATCTGACGTTGACGTTGCAAGGTTGCCTCACGTTGATCAACGAGATTTACTTCTAAATCTCAACCCTTTGGACATTCTTCCAACCACCACTCGAGCTTTCCATGGAAAATTCGACCTCTGTCTCGAAGCGACCATCACCCGAGGTCGAGCGAGTGGTCCACGAATAGGAAAGCCGGAACGACGTAGAATTGCAGAACGTGCCGAATGCGAAATTAATTGGTGCCAGCCGGCGCGGCGTGCGGCCTCACCGCGACGGGCGCGCAGGGTAATTTTGATCCGGATCCGGGAGTTAGTGCCGGGACAGTGTTCGGTGTCCAGTGTCCGCCGTGCCGGACGGACAGCGCGGCGCGGTTAGTGCTGGGCCAGATGTTACCACGGGCGTGACGTCACCGGTTAACTACCCTCTCTCGTGGCGGACACCACTACACGGAAGCGCCTTCGTCCGCTCTCCGTTCGGCGGACACGATATGCGGGGATGATTCTGATTAATTACCGATAGTTACACAAGCTGACGCCGCTCTCCGTTGACAACCCTCCGCGCGTGGACCAAAATCCCTGCCGCTGGAAAGTCGCGCGGAGACTCGGGCTTTTCAAATCGATCTGGGTGCCTCGTCTTTCAGATATGCGCTACCCGTCTTTATTATATTGCGAGGAACGTTGCGAAAAGCGTTGTATATGTTGCGGGTCCTTCTGAACAGTGCTTGCGAAAGCAGGTATCTGTCCGCGCGCGAAATTGCTATAATATATCATTTCGTGATACTGTGATCTCGCGGCGCGCGGCGTGCGCCGTATATATGTCTGTGTATGTATGTATATACGAGACACGGCGATTTATCAGGGGCGTCATATATCGGATGGATCAAACAATCCGTTTACGTCTGATGTAAATTTTTCGGAACGCGCGTGGCGCGTATCGTGGAACGTTCATTTATCGATTCGCCGAGGCTTAATTCATTTCGAGGGTCGCGGGCGAGGGGGAAGGATTGTTATTCGAGAAGGGATGAAACGGTGCGAGCAACGGTGCTCCTCTCGCTCAGTCCCTTTCCCTCTTGCAACCAGCCCCGCGCGAGGCGCATCGGGCCGCGGCCGAACGATCGGACCGCCAATATTTG
The DNA here is from genome assembly GCF_003672135.1 of Ooceraea biroi. Classification (NCBI taxonomy): domain Eukaryota; kingdom Metazoa; phylum Arthropoda; class Insecta; order Hymenoptera; family Formicidae; genus Ooceraea; species Ooceraea biroi. Next base: position 6,108,621 of record NC_039517.1, on the reverse strand, counting down.
GCAATTACGAAATATGAGTTTACATTTAATAATTGCGGTAAACACCGGCGGACGCGTCGAGTGGCCACAGGGGGTGAGTCCGACGAGATACGGTCGCGGCCGCGCGCGTCCGCTTGGGGTAAATTCCGATTTACCCCCTTCTCTATTCCTCCCCCTCGCTCGCAACGATGTATGTTATTATTGTAGACGTTATTGTTATACCTTACTGACTATGGCTGACTGTGCCAAATCCTCCCCCTCTTGTCAGCTCTTTATTGTCCATTTTTGTTACATCCGATAAGAAAATGTATTTTTTTGCGTTTCGTATTATCACGCCAAAGAGAAACGCAGGATTTATGCTAACTACCAGATCAATAATAAAATCAACGTCTGACCTATATTCCCTGCGCTCGGTGAAATTCCGAAATCTCGAATTTCCCTCGCGGCCGAGCTTTCCTCATCGGCAAGTATCAACAGCACGATGGAACATTCGTATTAAATTACGCACAGTGACAAAATTAACTGCACGAGGCGAAATCTGCGTCTGCGGATCACGCATTGTCGTGATCCCGAGTAAAGACGAGAGGAACAATCGTCTACGGGATGATTCGATTAATGCGAACTATCGCCAACTCGCGGGGTGCCGTGTTGAACAAAGACGGCAGGTAGATATTAAGTGAGAGGGTTGGTGGTACGAGGAGGTGCCGGAGGGGTGGTGTCGCGAGTCGGGCAACGGGGAAGCTACCGCGACAAGCCATTAATGACGATATGATCGATATTAGCAAATATTTCCCACGGGACGCCGCGCGACAGGCCCGCCTAGGTATTTCGCGATCGTATTTGCGATCGGCGCCGGTTATCGGCAGCGACATTTATTCAAATGTAATATCTCGCCTTCGAGCGAAGATTACCTGCCCGGGAAATGTGTCCCACAGGTACACGCTCCTCCTTCTCCCCGACGCACACCCTTCGCCCCGACGTGATCTCGTTGTCACTCCGAAGCTGTGAAACCCTTCGCCCACGACTTGTATCCGTATATGTATCAGAGAGATATTAATAAAAAGAAAAATTCTCAACTCGATCTCGCAAGATTGCGATATAAGCTGAGCGTGTACAGGTGTCGCAAATGGACGTGGAAATTTTGCGTTTTCTCGGAAAAACCGGTATTTTGCTATCTACATCTGTGCACGTAACGCTGTTTATCTTGTAAAAGAAAAAGATATAGATATCTATAATATTTAAGAGGCCTTGGATTTGTTTTTTAATTAACAGAATCGTTACTACTTTCCTCTTTGATGTTATATTTTCTTAACGAGAGATGCCCATCGATAGATGACGATAACGTATTTTTAAAACATCGAGATTACACTATGAAGCTCTGCGGACACACGCGAAATCATTTTTGAAAAATATGGATCGAGGGCGGTCTGGAGAAGCAAGCTCTTCAATTGCTTCTTCCAAGTGCTCGTTTCTCTTTGCACACTGTTACGCACGCACGCACGTGTTTCTGCCTCGCTCGCTCGCTCGTCTCGCGATCCTTTTCTAGTTAGTGTCCGGTGGTAGTTGAGAAAAAGTTCTCAGCTTGCTCTCTCTCTCTCTCTCTCGGCGCAAGCTGTTCCACGCGCGTTTTTCCAATTTCTTAAAGAGCCGCGACAATTTATGTGAAGCCTGTTCATAAAGTACGGCGACCCTCCTACCCCTCAGCAACCGTCCACGCCCCGCGCCACCCTTGCGGCTCGCAGGAAACCCGACTGCCACCCCCCAGTCTCTCGACGGAGTTCTTAAAAGTTACTTCGACTGGTGTTTCTCGATACTTATTAGCTTTCTTCGGCACAAAGCCATCGACAAAAGGCGCAATCACTCGGATCATGTGAACACGTGTACCTGGAGGGAAACTTTACTAATATGTTGGGGTGTCTACACGTGTTTTTAACGTCTTTACAGACGCCCGAGAGGTGCGAATCGCGAAAAGAGAACGGTACGATATTTCACATGTTACATTTCGATTCTGAAGCGCAGACAGATGAACGATATTTGCAATATCATTCTCATAATACAATCAATAATGCAAGCGAATACGCATCATTTACTGATTTCATTTAGGTATCAGACAGAGAAAGAACGTGCCATATTTTCGAAACAATATCGTGATCGTGCGTGGATACTTTAGGAAATTGATTAAAGGGGTTGCAGCGCAGGAGGGTGATAAGAGGGAGGCTAGCTGGTTTATTGTACCGCCGCGACGTGGCAGCACCCATGCCATGATAGAGTGGAATCCGTTTTCAAGCGTTTCTTGAGACTCGTCCCCTCTTTGAGACCATCGTGCGTAAAAAACGACAATGACTACGAGTTCTAATTAGTATCTATAATTAGTCGCCAAATTTATGTTCAAGCACAGTACAAACATTTGTTCAATCAACCGTTTCCATTAACTACACTCTATGGCAAATTTCCCATGCACCGGCTACAGGATAACATACTGAATCTTTAATCATCTAATCACGAAACGGAAAGTTCCTCTCGGGTTGCCCAGGCAAGCATCGCGACGCCATGGCGTCGAACACGTTAAGTGAATCAAAGACGCGCCGTCGCATAATTACGCGAACGTGCATCGGTGCACGCGTCGCAGTTTCTTCGTCACCCGTTAGGCACCTTCGCGGGGGTGTCCCGGAGGAAGTAAGGGCGCTTAAAGAGCCGGCAAGGAGGATCTCTACTTTCTTCCTTTTCGATTAAAATTCAACGCCCGTCGGACAGCCCGTATAATTGGCCGAGATCTCTTTAAGCGGGAAAATTACCCAGAAGGGGTGGTTCTAGAGCATCGAAGGTTTAACAACCGACTGAGTGCCGGGAGGGCAGCGCGGGGGGGAGGAGAGGAGCTCGAAAGGGGTGAAAGCTCGGTCCAGCTTCCCGCCCACCGTCACCCTCGAAAGCAAAAATCCTGCCAATAAATAAATTTAAATACATGAATATCTAACCCAGCCACCGGCGCTAACCGCCGTTATAGCGCTGGCTTTGCGATATCTCTATCGCCGCGCGAATAAAGCGAGCGCGGTATCTTTAAACTCACCGCGCCGGTTCTGTCTACGATTGTCGACGCGTATAGAAAATCTGTCATTGAAATTACCGGTCGCGAGTCGCGCATGGGACGTTCAATGAATCCGACGACTATTTTTACCGCTTCGCCATTGTATTATACCCCCATAAATCCGATAGCTGAGAGATAAAAACCGTTAACGCGATCATACAATCAGCACGCGTCGCGTCTCAAAGCGCATCCGGCGCGCGCGTCGCGCGCACGTAACTCGCTGCCGCGTGGGTATTTCCGCAGCTAATTAGCCTTTGCTTTTGTAGCCGCGCGGTTGAAAGCGGTAAAAAGGATAATAACCAAATCTTCGATCTTGCCGCGGCATCCCCCTCGTTTGCCGCGCGCGCACGCTCGCGCCGACGTCACAAGTTTCTCGGGGTGTTTCTATACCAACCCCGCGCTCGGATGACATAAAACCGTGTAATTAGCTATGTATGCCTCTTGTTCGTATTGGCCTGCCGGTGGCGCGCGGTGGTGCACTTTATAGCGGAGAGAAAGAGACGTATTGTCGGAGGGCGAGAGCAGGACGCAGGGCGAGGAAGGCTGGCTGGTTCGGTGATGGGAACGGGGTGAAGGAAGGGGCGCGGGAGGGGACCAAGCGGAAAGGGGGGCGGTATGAAGTACCCGCTAATTAATACCCCTAATTGCACCGACCCCAACCTACCTACAACCATCGCAGCCAGGGCTGCACGTATACCGCGAATACTCGTTTGCAGCGTTGAACGTGCGGCTCATCTTTGCACGGAAAGAACTGTGCGTCGTTTGTTCACGTGGCTCGTAAGAACGAGGGGTTTAAACGGGCTGGAAGCAAGCACACTGTTGGACTGTTGGAAATTTTCAAACGCGAACGCGCGCCCGTGAGCTACCACAATGTGTAGCCGAGAGACTTACGGTAACATTAAGAAAAAAAACGATCAGTGGAGCGACGGGACTCCGGATCGCGAGTGCGTTCGTGAAAATCGATGCGCGCCCTTTTCTCAGGACCGTAAATCGCACGGCCATATTTTCGCCGTTCCTGTTCGCACGTAACCGAAGGTGCCGGCGCGACCCAAAGTTTCGTAGGCGCGTATAAAGGGACGACGAGGGCGTAGAAAGCGGAAGCGGACTGGATGGCGGGTGTCACGGGATAAGGATAAGGAGAAGGGACGCCCGCCGTCGACGGTAAGTCCTTTCCCATATCGACGGTGGCGTTAAGTTATAGCGCTATCCTGGCAACATGTCGCCAGACTTGTACGACAAACTTTTCAATGTCGACATATATTTTCGGCGCGCGCCCTTTTATGAGCTGTTGAGCCAGTCTTTCGAGCGGCTCAGCCAACAGTAAACCAATTCGACAATATCGGTCTCCGTTTTCCTCACCCGTTCGAATACGTATCGATATCGACGATAATCGATGTTTCCGACTTGGAAATCAAAGGATGAGTCACTGAGAACGCGGTTTACTCCATACGCTCCAGATTCCCTTCGTCGTATTATCACTCGTCAATTTGATTCCATTTCATCCCGGTCGTCTCCCGATCAGTTAAAGTGAAAAGTCATTTCTCACGTTTCACGCTTTTGCGATATTAAAACAGTATTGCAACGTCAGACAGAATGAAAATGACGCTCGCTCGCACGCGACTCTCGCACGGTGAATCCGATGCGTGCGGGATTTTAGATTATGGGGTAAACGCATTACGGAACGAACTGGTTAACGAGTGCGGTTAACCAGCTCGCCGGAACGCGGTGGGTGTCGTCCTTGAATATATATGGCCGGCATATTCACATTCGGCGGCCCTGTCTGAACATGTGTCGCCAGTTTCTACTAGTTTCGGGGTGGTTTTCATCGTCGTTTCGTACAGCAGCGGCGTCTCTCTGGCGCTTGTCACTCGCGTCACTCGATCGTACCGTCCACGACGATAGAACGGGAGAGGAATCCGGCCGTCTAACTGCGAAAGTTCACGCCTCGTTAACGCTACAATCATTACGCACGTGCGTCCAACGATTTCAGCAATTGACGGCGTCGGAGCTCGCGTAAGGCTCGAACTTTGGCCCGCGCTTCACGAGCGCAGTCGGCGGCGATAACGACGTTACTTTCGCGCAGTTAAACAATCAAATGTTATTAATGATGTACCATCTTGCGAGAAATTCGGTATTAGAAATCGAACTTTGCAATCGGAGCGCCATTGTTGCTCGACAATGTGACAGAGACAAATATAATTTTTTTCTTTTCACGTCCCTTTTCACAAAGACCCTCGTCCTTCCATCGGTAATGGTGCTTTCATAAATACATAATTCTACCGCGTGGCCACAAAAGCTCGCGCGTATATCGGAATACTTCCGCTCTTTACGGTGCGTGTCACAAGCGCGCAATTATAGTCGCGAGAGCGCGCGATGTCAGCCGCGTACGTGCTAATCACTTGGTGCGCGCCGGTCACCGCTAATTAATTGCGCGCGACCGTCGTGAATCAATTCCATTGTCGCTCAATAAAGAAGCATTCACCGTGCGAATATGTAATTACCGATCGATCGGCGCATGCACGAGCGGCGCTCGCCGGCTTCGAGATTACCTCGAGCTCGATTTTACATGAAAGTGGATTCGATTCGGCGAGTTTCCGGCATGGAAGCGAGCCAATGTAACTCGGCGCTGTGTATATTATTAACATGTAATTGAATGGCGCGAGCTTGAGATGCGTGTAGATGTGTGCGCGCGCGCGCGCATGTGCGGTGCTCCATGCAGGTGCAACACGCCGCGTGCACACAGACACGCGTGCACGCGTGCTCGATCCATTGTGCGAAGTCGCGTGAGCGCCGCGAGTTAATTAAGAGCCTCTAATGAACCAGCCGCGCCGCAAACGACGACGGCACAACGCTCGCGTCTCGATCGATTAATTAAAAATCTTGCACGACACCGTCGTCGCGAGGCGTCGCGACGCGACGCCGCGCCGTTGCGCACCACCGGGACACCGCCGGCGCTTTGCCGACGACGAGCGTCGTCGAAAATACGAGCGGCGTCGCGATATTTGCTCCGTGATATCCGTATCTGAAAATTCATCGGTAAACAAGAGAGATCGTTCCGTGTTCTTGGAAAAACGATAATTATAAAAGCGAGATCTTAGAAAGATCTTAGAAGATGACGCGGGAGTGCAATGAACCGCTTATAAATGCCTCAAGGAAAGAATAATTAAAGAGATAAGACCGTTAGGTAAAACTATATAGAATGACAACAACTGAAACGCACCTTATCTATTCTACTACGTTTTCATTGTAACTGCGAGTCCGCTCTATGATATTCGTTCGCTCTCCGATCGTTCGAGAAACTCCGTCTGAACTAAAGAGATTAATTTTAGATTTTATTGCATCAATTAATTTTTTAGCAAACTTCCCGCATCCCGAGCCTTCGCCACCAGGCAATTATATTATTCTCAGTATAATCGATGATAGCGAGGGTCTTGCCGCGGTTAATCCCGGCCTCCCCTCGATCCTAATTCTCCTCCTTTTGCGGCAATTGCGTTTTTCACGCAAAACTCGCGATATTGATATACCAAAGAGATGCGCGAGACGTAATATATACCGTACGGGCGGCGGTGCGATCGGGTGACTCGTCGCGTCATTTGGAAATTTGACGACGCGAGCAAACGAGGACAATTAAAATTTGAGCGCGTCACCGGCGGCTATGGTGTTCGGTGATCGTTTAGGATATTGTAAACTGCCAGAGCGTAACGGTGAGCAGAGGGTGACGGGGAGGGAAAGAGGAGGATGGGAGGACGGCGGGGGTGTCGAGGGGAGGAAAACGATAGAGGGTATGCTGTGGGTACGCTGTCGTTGGATGGAGTTAAGCCGAGCCAAATGAAGTAAATAATCTGAATACCGGCCGTGCTAATTAGTTATATAAAGGGCCTCCTCGCAAGCTCGTGGCTAGGGAAGCTTATGCCGTTAATTAACATACCGAGCAAGAGTGCCAGGCGTGGCACTAGAGAGCCGGAACTTCACTCCGCGAAAGGGGCGGCAGGGAGGAAGCCCGAGAAACATTATCGGGACAACTTTGTCACCGCTTTCCGCCGAGATCAAGCACAGCAAGCAAGAACCGAGGGGAATTTTGCATTTTACGCCTGTGTTCTCCACCCCGATGGGAGCGCCGCGAGCACTCTTCGCGGAGGAGGATTCGTGGATCGCGACGAGCGTTCTTTCCATTCTGCATGGTCTCATTGAGACTTACGGAATCAGTCCGTGTGTTTAAAAAAGAATTGTGAGGAAAGCCGCGCGCGATTTAGCAAAACTGACGGAGAAAATAAAGTGGCCGCATCCAGGAAAAAACGGCGTAGGCCAGTTTGAATAAGTCGGTCACAATTGGAGAGATGTAATTATCTATTAAATAAATTGACGATTTAAAATCTCTTAAAACCGCGCCTCTAAAGCAAATAAATATTTTGTATTACCTACGTATGCTATGGTATTAAACTTTATCGTAGAATTCCGCGTATAGTTCTACTCGGAAATCCGCTGAATAATTCTAGAAGTCCCGCGAAAACGTACAACGATTTTCAAACGCGTTCTCCCACAGGCAGTGGTACACTATTCAGGATATATCTCGTAAAATGCGATTTATGCGATGTTCCAGACTGCAAGACGAGCGTACGCTCGTTCGTGCCTTTTTTCTTCCGTCGCGGACAATTCGCAATGGCACCTAGGAGTAGTATTTATGAATTTTTTAACGTTCGCGTTACGCGACAGTTCTCTCGACCAGACAGTGTTTTTCCTCTCCCGTCCGCTCACCTGCAAATCTGCTTAAAGCTGCCTCGGCCGCCCTTTATCCGAAATGTAAGGCTGTAAATTTCGACGTTTCGCTTGTTTGAGCAACGGATTTTTTTCCGGCTGTGCTTCATGCTCGATGTCGCGCGAAAATGAGCGCCGTTTTTTACGCAGGTAATCTTAAGCGATTACCGCTTCCAGTGGCGCTCCATTTTCAATTCGAGATTCCTCTCGGACGATACAATTGGTATCACCATAAATAATTTCGATAGAGAACAATTGTCGCGCTGAGTTCGTCTTTTAACGTGCTCAAGTTTCGTAACGAAACGTCGTGCCTCTTCGAGAAAGTCGAGACGCGCGGAACTAATGAGATCTTAACTCGCGGTCGTGCCATAAACGTCAGCCGCAAAAGTACAGTATCGCTACCTCCCTCCTGGGGGTTGTTTGCTAACGGTGAGACAAACTGGGTGGTCGAGAGGACCAGGATGTACCGTTGTATCCTACGCGTCGGGAGATGTACGAGCGCGGCACGCTTGTAGTTACGATACCTCGATCAGGAATGGCGGCTGTCGCCTCACGAAAGTCCAGAATTCGGCCGGGGGTGAATTCGACCCTTCTTCCGTGCCATTTACTGTACCTAAGAGGCTCGCAAGAGTGTAATGATCCTCCGCGCGAATACGATTTGCAGTCGTTGTGCATCACGAGATAGCGATCGTTAAAGAGATTCTGCGGTGACATCGCATCCTCCCATTCGCGTAATAGTGAGTCTTTCCCTTCCTACGCCGCGGAAGAATTTGCAAAAGTTTGGTGGAACTTTCGGGCAGGCTTTTTTTCCAATATTAAGTCTGTCCATTAAATGATTACGCTAATCAAAGCTCTAACAGACATTAACTGTCTCGAGGCGGATCGATGAAATGACGCGGCCCGAATAAAACCTGCAAATGCAATTTTTTTATTCAGCGACGTCCGTTAGCGCTAACGATTGTTAAATCACTTCTACTTTTAACGAACCATTAAAAATTGGCGGATCGTCAATTTTGCATTCGTTAACGAGAATTTCGGGAAGGCCAGTGAAATAGCCATTAGTAACAAAAGTCTGCGTACGCCTCAGAAAAACAAAAAAAAACATTTTTTTTTAAAAGCGGAAACGTTAAAACGCACCAAATTTTTCAATTCTGCAAATTTTTTACGGCTTAATCACATACATCACTCTCGCGCGAGCGCGTACACACGATATCCCGAGCGTCTAGTGTTCGTTCACAAGAGAGAGATATATGTATGTAGCTCTATGATTATCTAATCTCTGGCAGCAATAATCATCCGAGATTCATTCTTTTGTTCACGAGTCACCCTCGAACGGGCCTGTTCGCCACTCGCACGCCCGGCCGATGTAACGCCGTGGTGTGCAAGTCGCGAATCGCGCTCCTTCTCTTCCTGCCTTCTACGCGCGAGGCGCGTACGCTCCGGCCTCCTCGGTAATCCTGAGTTATGGAGGATTATATCATCAATTTCGCCGACCAGGATCAGGTGCAGCGAGCACCATCGGCGCAGCCAGGATATATCCTCGTATCTACACGGGAGGAGGACCTACCACCCTCGTCCCCCTTGTCGCACACCTCCCAGTCATCTAGCACGTTAACCAGCGCACACATATCTCGCTTTTCCCGTGGCCACCCCCTTCGTAACACGCTTCATAACGTAACCATAACGCGAAACAACCTAACGCGTGCGCAAAGAGCGTGACGGAAAGTCGCGTCATATCCATGCCCGTTACGTGCACGTCACGTAAATCCGAGGGGGGTCATCGTTTGAATCGCTGATCAAACATGCTGGCGATAATTTAGCTGGAACGTAGCGATTACCGATATTTGCAGCTGATAAAATGTGATATAATGTCGGCCAACTGATAACGTAAATGGTTAATAAAGCATAACGAAGCGACGCGGACGGGCGCTGCTTATTAAAGCTCGCCAATGAAACGCGGCGCAGACGCATGTTACCGATCCGAATCCGAGTGTAGTTAATTGCCTGGAAAAATTATGGGGTGTAATTAGCGTCGCGAAGCGTTAATGTATCAATAAGATGCGCGCGACAATTAAAAACAGCCGAGCGATTGTTGTTCAATGCCTTTCCCGTGCAATACTTTTCGAGTGTTAATTCCGCGCTTGCAACGGGGAAATTAAAAGTGTTAACGAAGTTGATAGACAGTTTATATATCTGCTCGAAAAAAAAGGTGAAAAAATATATTCGACAGAAGAAATTATGACACGGCGAGGAGATGAGAGGGAGCAATGAAATGTCCGTCGCGCGATTCTACGTAAATATCTCTGTCTAGAGAGTGGCACCGGAGGAGAAGAGGGAGAGGAGGTACGCACACAGAACTGCCGATACCGAAAATATAAATCCGCTAATATATCGAGAGATTAGCGTTCGGACATGTGGCTCGATAGTCCGCCGTGGATCAGACCCAAGCCGACGTCACCCTCTTACTCTTTCGCGCACTCGGCCCTATTCTCTCGTTTGCTGCCCCAAAAAATACTTTCCTCTACTGTCCTTCCTAAATTTCCGTTTTACTTCTTTACGGCAGCATTTTATAACCGGGAAACGTTGGTCGGTTCCTTGATAAGACCGAGAAATTAATCTTTTTCTTTATATATATATATATATATATATATATATATATATATATTGGGTTGTTCGGAAAGTAATTTCGTTTTTCACAAAGCGATGTCGTTAGTCGCGTTCCTCGATACTTAACCTTACTCTAAGCGGCAAATTCGTTTTATATTTTGACAACTGACATTTCAGACGTCATTTAGTATCTTATTGTGTTGCGATCTGTCAAGTAATTGTGTTTTGGCATCACATCAAACATGGAAAATCAAAGTGAGCATTTTCGTAATATTTTACTTTTTTACTACCGAAAGGGTAAAAATGCAGTGCAAGCGAGAAAAAAATTGTCTGCCGTGTACGGAGAAGATGTATTGAGTGAACGTCAGTATCAGAATTGGTTTTCGAAATTTCGTACTGGAAATTTCGATTTGAAAGATGCACCACGTTCAGGTCGGCCAATTAAAGCTAATGACGAGAAAATAAAGGCTCTGGTGGATGCAAACCGTCGCATAACAACACGCGAAATTGCTGAAAAGTTAAATTTATCGAATTCGACCGTTTACGATTATTTGAAACGCCTTGGATTCGTTTCAAAGCTCGATATTTGGGTTCCACACAATTTAAAGGAAATTGACTCGATTCGACGCATTACCATCTGCGATTCATTGTTGAAACGTGAAGAAAATGAACCATTTTTGAAGCGAATCATAACTGGAGATGAAAAATGGATTGTTTACAACAATGTTAAGCGAAAACGATCATGGTCCAGGCAAGATGAACCTGCTCAATCAACATCCAAGGCAGATATTCATCAAAAGAAGATCATGCTTTCTGTATGGTGGGATTGGAAGGGAATCGTATTTTTCGAGCTACTACCAAGCAACCAGACGATTGATTCGAAAGTGTATCGTCGTCAGCTGGATGAATTGGATGCTGCCATCAAGCAGAAGCGACCAGAATTGGCGAATAGGAAAGGTGTCGTATTCCATCACGACAATGCCAGACCACACACAAGTTTGGTCACTCGCCAGAAGCTTTTACAGCTTGGATGGGATGTGCTACCACACCCACCATACTCTCCTGATCTGGCACCATCCGATTACCATTTGTTCCGGTCTCTACAAAATTCTTTGAACAATGTAAACTTCGATTCAAATGAAGGCGTTAAAAATCACTTGCTTCAATTTTTTGTCAATAAGGAGAAGGACTTCTATGAGCATGGAATCTTAAAGTTGCCAGAAAGATGGCGAAAGGTAGTGGAACAAAATGGCCAATACCATCACTGAATAAAATTTTTTCTAAATATGAAAAAACCGCCTTTCACTTTTCCTTGAAAAAACGAAATAACTTTCCGAACAACCCAATATATATTTTTTTTTTAATATATATTTGCAAACGTTAATTGTTTACGTGTGTTACTTCTGCATCTACCTACGTGTGAAATATACGTGACTCCCCTTCGCGTATCAACACATTCGAGCCGGTTTAGGTGCACCTAGAGTGCTGGGGAGAGTCAGGGGGTGCGTGGCGTCCATTTTTTCTCGTAACAATAATTTGTCGTTATCAAATAACGACGCGAGTGTACGTACGTTGGCCGTAGCCGGGCAAGCCGGCTTTACCGATGTCGCCGATAAATGCCGTCGAAATAAAATTTTACTGCCGAATAATATTCGCGCGAGAGTTTGTCGCTATTGAATTCCCGGACTGTTTCGTAATACACGCTTCGGCTACTCGCGAGGTCACCTGTTCCACTGTTCACCCCCTGATTCGTGGATTTTTATCGTCCATGTGACTCTTCCTCTTTTTCTCACCGGTTATTCTTGAGAGAAATAATCCGTTTCCTCGGAGCTTGCTAATCCAAACGAGAGTTTCTTCTCCAGTTGACAAACGTGCTTCTAATTTCTCAGTGTATTTAATTTACCCATGACACTCTCGTCGAGCCGCGCGTTTCGTTGCGTTTATTTCTCAAAGTTCGATCATCAGCAACTTGCGTCGTCTCCGCCGCGAATGGAGCCGCTCCGCGCGGCGAGAATAATGTTAATGAAATACAGATATCATCTCTCCACGCGGGGAGCATTCGCCACTAATGGCGAACTATTGTCGCCGTGCATCCGAGCCCTCCACGATCTCGAACGTCGGCGTGGCTAACCGCGTGTGTGTCTCACCCCGACACGACGGCTTTAAGAAGCGCGCGCGCGTCGCTCCCTTTCGATCGCTCTCGCCGACAAACCATGTGATCGAGATCCTGATGAGGGAAATGACAGAGGGGAAATGGCGGAAATGGAAGAGCAAAGTCGCGCGTGCATCGGGCCGCGAGGTCAATAGTTTGCCGACGCCGATTTACGCCGGGGAGCGAGTCTGCTAAATAACGTGTAAACCACCGACTCCGCAGGCTCGATACAGGGAGGTTGTCAACCCCCCTCGCTCGCTCGGCGATAAGAACGTGCGACATTTGCAGACTACGAAGATCGTGAAACGGCACTTGGCGAGGAAGCATCGCCAATTAGTGGCATCGCGCTATTTCTTATCAATTAATATTGTTCACTTCCCTTATTAGAGTATCCCCAAATTTAAATTAGGCAGTCGATAAATCGAACTTAGTGTTTAAACCCTCCCCTAATCTGGCGATAGAGAGCAATTTGTCTGGCGAGATGTACCTAAATTCAGACCTATGAGAGAAAGTATAATAAAAAAGGGGAATCGTCCTCTCTGCGAGGGACTCTCGATTCGACAGTCGTATAAATTGTTAATGCGAAATTAGCATTTGCGCTCGCCTCCTGGAGGAAACGTCAAGTCGCATAACGTCAATCCCTCGCAGGGCGGAGTCGCTTTCCGCCCATCGAGAGCGCGCTGACTCACTGACTGATTTTTTCAAAAGCAGACTAATTAAGGGGTGCCTGACACAAAACGTAATTAATGCACTCGAAAACCAAGTGCCATTAAAGCAAGAAAAAGGGATGGGAACGCCGCGGCGGAGGGGATGGCCGAAGACTAGCAAAAGAGAAATTACTGGCGCGCTGCTCGTAAAGCACAAGCAAGACATCATGACGTCGCTAGTGTTCCGAAGAGAGATACCAACATTTCGGAACGGTCGGCACGAGGGGTGCAAGTAAGGAAGACCAGAATAGAGACAGAAATTATATGGGGTGTTCCGCATTCAAGCTTAACTCTAAAAGAACTTTGTCAGTATTTCAATGGAGGACTTGTGCTGCATTACCGGCATACTTGATATTATGCGCGTACTAAAAATCGTGCAGTAACAATTCTCATCGGGTTCCTCAGGATTCTCAGGTTTTATCAAGGAACATGCGCGATTTTGCGGAACACCCCGTGAACAAAGGAGGAAGAGGAAAGCGGAGCGACCGAGGGAGGAAAGAGAAAAGGGGCTTAAAAGTTGAAGCGAACGCGCCAGTTACGCACCCGCTCGGGGCGGACGAAAGCAGCCAGCAGGCAATTCCTAACGGGTGGAAAGATATGCAAATGCGCGCGAGGGGGACTGCGAGTAATGCCTGCCTACCTGTGGGCCGTGCCTGAGCGCAATAATCATTAAAAACTAAAACGCGTGTTCTCTCTCGTATCCCTCCGCTCGCGCGGGAGCGAGTGGAGCGGTGCCGAGAGGTGGTAAGAGGGTCGGGTTGGAGGGACCAAACTTGAGTCGAGCTTAGGAAGTTGGAGCTTTCGGAGGAGAAACCCCGAGCGCGCAGGGGTTTCGCGCTAATTTCGCAGTCGCACGGCGATGGTAGCGCGCCGTATCGGCATGGGGTACCCATGGGAGTGTCGTACGCACGTACACACGTGCGTATCCGATAAGAGCACGAGATCGGTTATAAATGCGTGTCGTTAGGTGTCGTTAGGTAACTTTCCTTATCCACTCGCAATGTGCTCATTAAGCGGCCGAGACTCGGGCATATCCTTAATAAATATATTTATCATAGCAAAATCGCAGGTTTTGTTAAGAAAAATTCTTTGCTTGCGCGACAGAAAGTTGACGGAGCGTCTTGACGATTGCAACGCGAAATCCTGTAGAGGGTCGTTACGTAAATACATACGCGAGTCAAAGCTGGCCTACACTACAATCGCAACCGCATGATCCGAAATAGACGGATGAGGTAAAGCTAAGTTAGCTCAAAGCTGGGATTAATAGAGAGAGAGAAACAGGAGTACGCGTTCTCTCCCTCTTCTGGTGCTATGGAAGAACCATTAGCTCGATTAAATGATTAAGCGACACTGTTAGCGATTCGGCATTAATTAAATCAACGAAAAACAGATAATGCCCCTGGAAAAGGTAGAGATCCCACGACTAAGAATTTATATGTGTTTGAAACTGTAGAAAATTTCTTTTCGCTTTTTACATCCGCGCTCATTTCCAAGTCCATTCTCTGAGCATCTTTTTAAAGAAAAACGCGTCTCCGTCGGGTACGCCGCCGGCCATAAGGAAGGGTTAAAGGTTCGACGAAACTCGCGCGAACAAGCGGACGAACGAATGAGCGAGCGAGCGAGCGAGCGAGTCCGGACTTCCAGGATCGAAACACGGGAACGCATTGGCCGGGCATTAAAGCGACCAGCTCCCGGGAACTTCATTTAAGAGTCCTTGTTTATAAACTGAAACAGGACGCGGCGGAATATAATTCCGCTTCTAATTACCCGGAGTGCTTTGCTTCTTTCACGGAAACCGGGCCGTCCATGGCGACCGGCAAAAGTTTCGTCCAGCCGCGGAGGCCGACGATAATGGGAAAATTCGATCGCGCAGCGGTCCAGATCGGACGACTGCACTGCGACCGACCCCATAAGTAAAAACCTAATAAATAGCTGGAAGAAGGACGGAGCCACGGGTGCGGGGAACGAGCCGGAGGAACGAGAGAGAGAGAGAGAGGGGGGGGGATAGCGGGCTGGCAAAGGGCGGAAAAGGGGTAGAGCGCGGGTAGAGTGGAGAATCCCTGATAATTAAGACCGTTAAAGAGAAAACGAGCGAGCGAGCGAGAGGTAGAGCGGCTGCTTTCTCGACCAGCGCGGCACAGCCTCGCATCCTCCGTGCTAGAGATAGCTAATTAATTTAATTACCGCCTTCACCAGATTTACCCCCGGTCGGCTTGCCGCCGCTACCTACGCCACGCCACGCCACGCCACGCCATGCCACACCGCGCCGCGCCAGAACGCGGTTGCCGTTCTCCAGCCGACGAAAACGTTTCGCGTTCACGGCTGCGGGATAACAATTCGCCGGAAACTCGTGCACCGCCAACCGCGTGGAATCATTCGAACCCGCATTGCGCGTGCTGCGTGTTCCAGCAGTATCGTCGAACCGATAGTTCGCACGCAAGTGGAAATTGCAGCGCGAGTAGAGCGTATTTTTTCAACTTTGTGAGACCCCTTCGCGTCGGATATATTATTTTTCATAGAATTTGAAGTGCGGGTGTACACGGGATATGGACAGCGATGACGGGAAGGCGTGTATTTCCATTAAAATCTCGAAATCGATTTTTCGCCGTGTTACTGCGACACGTGATAAAGTAAAAATGCAACCGAAGCATCCGAGGCGAGCGATTGGTATTTCGAGTGAACGCCCATGGCGCGTACGGGGTCGTATAACGAGCCGTAACGGCCTGGCAGGACCGGCCCGTTAAATTTAATGTTTATCGACGATAGCGACCGTAAAATTTAATTAATCTAAAACTGATTATGAGCAGCGCGGCAGATCGGGCAGAGGGGGAGAGCAGAACGCTGATTCCATCGGCGGCGATCGTCCCATAAGCCCCGCAGATGGCTAACCATAACCCTTCGAGTCCATTTTACTTTACTCCGCGGACCTGACACGGCAGCCAGCCGGGATAACGATTTGATCGGTTCTACTACTATCGGGAGGCCTATATCGACTTAATCGATGCGATCCTCACGTGAATGGTCTTTGGCGATTTATTCTTATGCGTTAACAATTCTTCTTAAAAGAAAAAAATTGCTAACACTGGTTCATCAAAGTCACGCGTTGTTCCCGTAAATCTGAAAGGCGCGAGCGATTTATGCGGTGCGATGATAGATCGAATCAAGTCGGCGTCGTCTTGCCTCTTACTAATTCTGGAGATCTACCAGCCATAATATCCCCAACGTGCTCCCCGGGGTGACATGAAAGCGTTCCCTTTAACGGCGACGAATCGAGCCACAAGATAGGCGATAATCTTACCGCGATTACGCTAAGGAGACCGAATAATTACGTGCCGGCAATTCGATTTTAGGTCTCGTCCCTCTGGTCACGATAAATATCCCTGGTGCTTCGCCTCTCGTCGTCGACTGATAAAGCAACGGAATACTAATAGTAGCGAAACGTACAAAGCGCGTCACTTTAATCATCCCGCGTAATTAGCGTTATTGAAATGTAACGAGATAATAACAAGAAACCTCTCATGTGAAAGCTGCATGAAGAAGAAGCACCATCATTTCCGCGTGAATGTGCTATGAAACAATCCTTCGTGTAACTGAACGAAATGAAACTTAATGTAATTTCTCTGTAGTGCAATTTTTCTCTCGGAAGCCATTCATCATGAAAAATCCCAAATCACCGGCATCGACTCGATCATTTTCGCGAACAATGCAAACGGGAGCAATTCCTCGCGACCGACTCTCACCGCCGAGATGTGAAAAACTTGGCGAAAACGTTGGCACGTAGCGGACGTTAAAATTAACGACGCAGTAACGAAGTACCGTAAGACTCGGGGCCACGTGCTTGTGCCGTACGCAGTTTCACCTGGAACAGGCTGAAATCCGACGTAAAGAACGGCGTTACTGCTGGGCCGCTTCGCGGTAATCAAAATCAAATGTTTCAAAGTAGTCAGAGCGGCGAACGCGAGCAGAAAATCCACGAGTGGAAAGGACTCGAGTGAATAGACGCGACTGAATCGCGGTGCTTCGAATCTGACGGGCTCGTAAGCCCGTTTGCTCTTATCGCCCATCGTCCGTTAAGAGCCCTTGGGTACACCAGAGGGATACGCACGCCTCACAGAAGGCAGAGGAAACGAGGTATTCTAGGATCGTTAATGGCACGAACTGCAAGAAACAGCGAAACGTGCGCCCGCTCAAGGCACTGCTGTAGTTTGGTAGTCGAGGAACAACGCCTCCGAAAATGATGTCACCGTATGTGCCACCGAGCTGTCGTATACACGTTGGATCAAAGACATCGTTATCAACCGTTCTTATAAAATAGGCATGCACATCTTTCTGCATCTGTCTCTGAATCGTTCCTTGAAAGAAATTTAGAATCGATTTTCTCCGAGACAATTTTAATAAACGTCAAAAATGAAGCTCTGCTGTGGTTTGGTAGTCGAGGAACAACGCCTCCGAAAATGATGTCACCGTATGTGCCACCGACAGCGAGCTGTCGTATACACGTTGGATCAAAGACATCGTTATCAACCGTTCTTATAAAATTGGCATGCACATCTTTCTGCATCTGTCTCTGAATCGTTCCTTGAAAGAAATTTAGAATCGATTTTCTCCGAGACAATTTTAATAAACGTCAAAAATGAAGCTCTGCTGTGGTTTGGTAGTCGAGGAACAACGCCTCCGAAAATGATGTCACCGTATGTGCCACCGACAGCGAGCTGTCGTATACACGTTGGATCAAAGACATCGTTATCAACCGTTCTTATAAAATTGGCATGCACATCTTTCTGCATCTGTCTCTGAATCGTTCCTTGAAAGAAATTTAGAATCGATTTTCTCCGAGACAATTTTAATAAACGTCAAAAATGAAGCTCTGCTGTGGTTTGGTAGTCGAGGAACAACGCCTCCGAAAATGATGTCACCGTATGTGCCACCGACAGCGAGCTGTCGTATACACGTTGGATCAAAGACATCGTTATCAACCGTTCTTATAAAATCGGCATGCACATCTTTCTGCATCTGTCTCTGAATCGTTCTTTGAAAGAAATTTAGAATCGATTTTCTCCGAGACAATTTTAATAAACGTCAAAAACGAAGCTCTGCTGTGGTTTGGTAGTCGAGGAACAACGCCTCCGAAAATGATGTCACCGTATGTGCCACCGACAGCGAGCTGTCGTATACACGTTGGATCAAAGACATCGTTATCAACCGTTCTTATAAAATCGGCATGCACATCTTTCTGCATCTGTCTCTGAATCGTTCCTTGAAAGAAATTTAGAATCGATTTTCTCCGAGACAATTTTAATAAACGTCAAAAATGAAGCTCTGCTGTGGTTTGGTAGTCGAGGAACAACGCCTCCGAAAATGATGTCACCGTATGTGCCACCGACAGCGAGCTGTCGTATACACGTTGGATCAAAGACATCGTTATCAACCGTTCTTATAAAATTGGCATGCACATCTTTCTGCATCTGTCTCTGAATCGTTCCTTGAAAGAAATTTAGAATCGATTTTCTCCGAGACAATTTTAATAAACGTCAAAAATGAAGCTCTGCTGTGGTTTGGTAGTCGAGGAACAACGCCTCCGAAAATGATGTCACCGTATGTGCCACCGACAGCGAGCTGTCGTATACACGTTGGATCAAAGACATCGTTATCAACCGTTCTTATAAAATAGGCATGCACATCTTTCTGCATCTGTCTCTGAATCGTTCTTTGAAAGAAATTTAGAATCGATTTTCTCCGAGACAATTTTAATAAACGTCAAAAATGAAGCTCGCCGTTGCATCAACTCGTAAAGATGCGCGTCGTACTTCGTAAAAATTCAAGTTGAGCGAGTGGCGAAATAAAACGAAAAGAAAGCGAGAAGAATTGGTCGTTGGAAGAGATAGCAACGGGAGCGGGGTGGAATGTGCGAAAATCTCGAAGCAAGTGACAGTGAAAAAGTTCGAGCGACCATTAGGATCGTAATACGCGGTAATGCCGGTACTTAGCAGAGTATAAATAAGCGCTAAATCCGTGCTTAGGTGCCTTAATCTGTATTTTTTCCCAAGATGCCCGCCGGAATATATTATCACCCGAGGGACCTTATCGCGGATGGCGATAATGGCGCGCATATATATATGTACTCGAGTATATAGTGGCGGAACTTCTTAAAGGAGTAGGCAAGAAGTCCTCGAGCCGAGTCCTCCTCTTGTGGGAAATCTCCCTTTCCCGACGTATCCGTTCTATCGAGCCTAATACAAGAGCTTTCGTAAACGGTATTAATGTCTCGCCAGAGCATCCGGTGTCATTCTTATTCCCCGATAGAGATCCATAATTTCCTGCTAAAGCGTGAGCGAAAGTAGCAATAATTCGAGAAAATTAAAACTTATCACAAACGTAGGACGCAGCTGTGAATGTGGCGGTAATATAGGCATCTTTTGCGTTTAAGAATTGTATAAAACAATTATACATATGCAGTATATACATTTTCCTAATAATGAAAAACACTATTTCTACACATACTCATATAAAATAAAAATGTTGTCGATGAGAAAAGTGAAAGTGTCAATTCCTAAATATGTATATAATTAAGATTCTGCCATTGTTATCGCCGACTAGACATGCTATGTACAGATTTGAGTTCGAAACGTGGCGCGGGTAAAGATTTGTTGGTCGGAAGGAGCAACGTCGGTCGCTAACGACCGTCGCCAGACCGGGGTTGTTAACTGCTGCTGGGTTCAGTTGTCCTGGTGGATACGGTGGCTCCTCCACGTGGGGTCGAGGTATCGTCGGAGTGGGTGAGAGAGTGGAAAAGAGCCACCGCCTCTCTTGGAGACGCGGGACAGGGGGGGAATGGCTAAGCTATTCGGAACAATGTCTTGTTAGGCGGTTTGCTTTGAGGTAATCGCCGGGAAGACCCCGCCAGTCGTTAGACTTTCCCTCGCGGACCTGTTTGTTTCGCGGATAATTGCCCACCGATACTCGACTCTAGTCCCTCGTAAAATCCGTGAACGGTCTCCCCATTCTCGGGGTCGCGATGGGAGAAAGAGTGACGGGTAGACAGATAGATAAGCGACGCGAACGAGGACGAAGAGTGTGGAACTATCGTTCGGCTCGTAGACAATAAAATCTGTGATGGCAAGTTGGAACGATTTTTGTGTCCGCATGTAATTATCCAGTGAAACAGAGAGATCCAATCTCCCCCACTGAGAGTCACACTTGAGAAAAGATTTCTGAATGATTCGAAACGATTGCAAGCAGAGACGTATTTATGCGTTACGATGCCGAATGCGTAATGCTACCCACGATCTTAGGTAGCTTGATGGGTTTCGATGGGTCTGGAGAACTTTCGTCAAGAGGCCATTACGAAGCAGCATAAATATTCGACCGCCAGACTTCGGCGCTTAAGTGGCGAGACAGTTAGCACCGCCGAGACTATTAATACGCATCGGTAGATCGTTAGTCCGTATTCCCGAAGGTAATATTCTTAGTTTGTCTCGCTTAGCCCCCCATATCCTCGGATATAGATCCTCCGCAACAGCCACAGTTATCTCCACTCGAGTAAAGCTCTTCGCGTGTAGTAATGCAACGAACGAGACTTCGGAGATTCGAAGTAAAGGATTTAAAGGGAGTGGAGTATGAGCATTAACAAATGGAATTCAAGTTTCAAAAATAAAAGCAAATAAAAAATCAAGACAAAAACAGAATAGCATCGATTAATTTTAAATAAATTTTCCTCCAATGATTATCTTGTCGTTATCTATGCAAATATTTAATAATGTCAAACCTTTTGCAAGACCAAACCGAGTGCAGAGTTATTGGGGGTTCTGTACCTAAAATATTTCACGATAGATTTCAAGCGGTTCGTATAACGTGATACTAATATAATATGACGAAAATGTTGGACAATTACAGTGCGCACGCATTTATAGGCTTACGATCGAAACTCGTATAATTATAATTTTCTACAAACGCACGCGCTCGCGGAAATCCGACAAACGGAATATTACAAGCAGCGAGCTTGTAGCTCGGACTTCATCACTGATTTATGTAACCGCGGTATAACGATGCTATTATGTCGGACATAGAAACGCATCGTTGCTACATTGATTATCAGGAAATAGTATGCAACGATTTAATATGTACATCGTTCAATCAGTCCCTCTCGCCCGCAGCAATTATTTCCACATTATTCTACATCGTATATCCCGTTGTATTCTATCTAAGTCTGCATATATGCCGACATATGCCGATGGATTATCTATAGCAGCATGCAGCCATGATCGACACAACATATATAATAAACATGTTTATTAACCCTTTGATGTATTATCAATTTTCACCTTATATGATAGGTCTGCGCAATACCATTTAGGATAATTACCGAATGCTCATATTATTCACAATCTCAATAAGCCGATGTCGGCATAATTACAGGTCAATATTTACGTAATGCAGCGTACGCATTTGGCAAACGTTGAATTGAGGGCAGTTTCCAGTTTCTTGCATTACTTTCCCGGGCAAAACATGCATTAAATCAGCGAGTTATCGGGTCAATCGATCGATCTTCGCGATGCGCTCCTGAAATAATATCTCGCTCGCGATCTGCGTCACAAGACGAACTGGACGAAATTGGGCCGCGGAAAACAGTAGATTCATAAATAATTCGACGCGGCGCAGGCGTCGGTCGGTCGTCACGAGGCGCCGCGCGGAAACGAAACGTAGGACAGTTGGTGCCGAGGCGGCGAGAGACGAGATGAACCCAGATCGGAAGTTGTGCCTGGATAAGGGAGCACGAGGGAGAAGCACGATGGCAGACGGCCATTAATAAAGCGCGAAATCCAACGGTTATGCGCCAATCAGTGGTCGTGACAGTGGCCACGACGTAACAAGTATTTCCCATCAGCGCATTCCGCATGCAAGGATCGCCGGATCGCAAAACGAGCTCTTCTCCGTTGATTAGCGTCGACGCGCGAGACTCGTCCTTTTTCGCGATGGGATTAGCCGGATCACGAGTGTCGACGATCGAAACCGGATCCGAAATCCGAAGAGGCTCGAAAAATGCATTCGAATTTTCCAGACAGGGTAAATGGTTGCGCCGTATAATCTCTGTCCTCTCAGTTTTATACGTTAGCTTGTGAAAGATTGGTATTTTATCCCAGGATAGCCTGTGCATTGACGTAAATAGATTTAAGAGAGCGTCGCGACGTAATTAGAATATCGCAGACGTATCGATCCAAATCTATTTCGTGAGATATGATAGCCACGTGCTGTTCGGCTCTTTCCGGAGAAAGGTCACAGACGGCCGCCTTCGGAAGGAATAAGAAAGAGATGAGAATGGCGATCAAACAGTTCCCGCTTTCCTTTCCGAAATTTCCCTCATAAAGTTCTCTGCGTTCTTTCCTCCGCGCTATCTTCGTGTCGCTATTCACTACGCCGCATCCCCGCACCTCCAGCTTGCCCAAGCACGCGTGTGCACACATGTGACAATACCACGACACACCCTAAATATCGGGGAAGTAGATTTCCCATGCCTTGATATGATTAATGCGCCACCCTCGAGAGATAAAAAGTGAGTGAAGCAGGGACGACGAAGAAAGAGAGAAAGAGGGGGAACACGAAAAGGATAGCTAAGGAAAGGAGATAGAAAAAGCAAACAGCGGGAGAAGAAGATCGCGATGGAAGATTAGCTGCGAAGTGAGAAATGCATAAAAGAATCATAGTTGAAAATATACAATATTATATATTATATTATTCGAATAAAACAATTTATAATGCACACATTTACCGACTTTCTTCGGAAGCTTCTTTTTCAGTCATGCACAATCTGATTCCGCACGTGTGTATGGTGTTCCATAGTAAATCCACCTGCGAGAATAGGAAATGAGGTGAATAAAAAGTGGCAAAGAGGAGCGGGAGAAAAGGAAAGTAAAAGCGAAGGAAAGAACGAAAGGAATATCGGCGAGGGGGTGGATGGAGGTGCGGAGAGGGAAGGATGTGTGCGCGGGTGTCGGTGCGATAGAAGAAGAACTGCAAGAGCGCGGTGGAAGGGAAACGTTTGTGGGGTTGCTGGTGGTCGGTCGTCGTACATTGCAAATCCCCGTCAACCGCATTCAATTACGATGTTATCGCGAATACAGATGACGGTTATTTCCTTCGGTACACCCTATACATAACGCGCGGCCCTACGGCGTCACCCCCGCACTCGAACCAAGGGCCGTAAGATTCTGTGTGTATACACGGGGCACTAACGGCCAGACCGTATGTGATTGTTTCAGGATGTTGTAGACGCGATTTCTATACGCAAGTTTTCATCGGTAAATTCGAGCCTACATGCTTGTCTCGATTTTATCTTCTTGTATTCGTCGAAATTTAGTTCTCTCAAATGAAATTATTAACACAGTTTCGCGTGGTTAACCGAATCGAAAACTTTTATTTTAATAAAGTTTGTACTAAAGTTTGTAACACCTCAATGCAACAAAAATTATGCCCCAATACGGCAGAAATTATGCAACACCTCAATATGACAAAAATTATGTACCAATGAGACAGAAATTATGCAACACCTCAATGCGACAAAAATTATGCACCAATACGACAGGAATTATGTAACAACTTAATATTTTGATGAATGATTTTATATATAATCAATATTTTAAAATTACTTACTTTCAAGTCTTGATATGATCTTCCAAGTGTTCGGAGTTTGGCTGGTGATAAGTTTTTGGCAATAACATCCCGACTAGTTTTACAAATGTATTTTTCGTTACATATTTTCTCATTTCTAGTTGACAGGTAGGAAAATTTGAAAACGAATGCGGAATGCCGTATCCAGAGTTTTATTCGTTGGGAACCAAAAACATACGCGTGAATCATAATCGATAAATCTTTCCGTATATAATTCGTAGTAATCTTGTTTGAGAAAATCCTTACAAACTCGCGAGGTTGCTTAACATTCCTCTTCATTATGTCCGCATCGTGCCTGAAACGACGGACGTTCCTAGTTTGAGAACGTCGATACGAGAGGAACGCCAGCGGAGATGCCTTGAACGGGCAAAAAATGGACGAAGTAGATTAATTGGAGCCCTCCTCCCTTTCTCTCTGTTTCTCTCCCTTTCTATCTCACGCTTCGAAACAGGCGCGTGTTAGGAGGAAATAGGAGGCGAACAGAGAGTGAGATAGAGCGAGAGAGGGAGGGAAAGGGGGCAAAGGCAAAGCGGAACGAGCAGGATAGCCCGGGGGCGAGCTTTTTGCCGAACACATAATGCATAGCGAAGGATGACACCCTTATCTCGTGATCTTTAATTCCGTGAGCTGCCGCGAGGGGGTTGCCGTCGCGTCGTCATTTGTCGGTTGCATTGCGACGGAATAAGGGGATGGCCGAGGATAGGGGGGCGGACGGCGGATGAAGGAGAGGACGAAGGGGAGGATGGGCCCGCCGGGCGAGACGGATAAAACCGCCAGCGCTGTTAACATCGTCGTCGGATACGAGGGGGGTTGGAAATTGCCTTGGCTGATTTCATTTCGGGCCAGATTATTTTAAGGGGTTCCGTTCTCCCTTTCGTTCCTATGTCTCACGGCTGCCCTTACCTCCCTGCTCGTCGCCACCGCAACCGCCGCCTGCCTTCGACGTGATTAATGCGACTCTGTACGTGGACGCTGATAGTGGTCGTGTGGGGTGGTTGAAGGGTCGAGATGACGAGTCGCGGCCGCTCGCGCGACGTCGGATTAATTCGCCTGAGCACGCACCGGAAGCGGGCCAAAATTGTTAACCCCTTCCGGCTCGAACGCATTAACTGATAATATCTCCGCCGATGGATAGCGTGGAGTACGAGAATTAAAACAACTTTTGGGCCGTGCCCATAAAAACTAATTAAAGTCAATCGTGGGGCTTAACGCTATCTTCAAATTACATCGCGTAATTTATTGCGCCGTGACATTTATTAATCCAGAAGCCTGATTTCCGAATGAAAAAAGTCAATAACGTCATGTGTTCCCGACGTGAACACTCTTTTTAATCACGCTGAAATCCATCGAACAAAGCGACTCCGTGACAATTACGTTGTCAAGCCTGTGACAAGCTTTGACCGAACAATTAATTACGTTGTACACGCTTGATTGGTTTAAATGAAAGTTCTTTTTCCCCCATAGGAATGACAAAGTAATGGCATAACGCGGCCACTCGGCGCAATCCTAAAAATGAAACAACCCATAGAGCGGAACGACCCCGTAACGCAATCGCGACGGCATAAGTTTCCATTTATGGCTCTCGCGAGCGCGCTGTAACCGCGCGGCATTTTTGGTGGCGCGTATCCGCGAGTTTTAAGGAGTTTCCGCGTGCCATTATAAAGTCTTCACCGCGCATAATAACATTCGGCTCCGCAGGCTGGCGGGCATTAGGGAAATCGCGTTTCCACCCTTCTCGTATTAGCTCGGCGCCACGCGAGCCGTCATCTACCCCGTGCCGTTTCTTCCGCCACCGTAGCGCGCGTTCAATGGAACCCCCGATCGGATCGGTGAACTTTCACGCGCCGAGACTTTGCCTCGATCCTGGCTCCTTGGGGTGACGGAAAGACAGCTGGCAGATTGTTGGAGAGAAGGACGAAAGGATTGAAACGGAAGAATCAGAAAACAAGGAAGCGACATCCCGCGCAGGACGCGCGCATGATCTGCCCTGAAACTGGCGCGAACACCCGAAACTCGCTGGAAATAAAAAACACCCTTGGAATACACCAGATTGTATTTATA
Organism: Ooceraea biroi; assembly: GCF_003672135.1. Classification (NCBI taxonomy): domain Eukaryota; kingdom Metazoa; phylum Arthropoda; class Insecta; order Hymenoptera; family Formicidae; genus Ooceraea; species Ooceraea biroi. The sequence goes on along the minus strand of NC_039517.1, from coordinate 6,082,610 downwards.
AGAATGTTATATTTTCTCGGTAATAATGGGAGCCACCCGCGAGAGGGGGGTGATCGTAAATATATTAATAGAGCCCTAGGTAAGTGATATTATATACAGATGGATAAAAAACGGGAAATAATCGTCCCCTGTCTTCTGTCCTATGTGGGAGATAACATCCTTTCCGTTCGTGCTCGTCTCTATCGTCCAACCTCTCTTCTCCTCCGCCATGTCGCAGGATCTTTGTACTAACACGAGACGATAGTCGTCGGCTTCGATCCGCTGCTGCCCGACAATTTACAAGTGCTCGATGTGTACCAATTTCCAACTTCCCGTCACGTGTGCTTCCTCTCGTATCTCGCGCCCATAGAAAACGATTATCGCTTCAAACGAGCAACCTAATTTTTTTTAACACAAATCAATTTTCATTTTTAGGAACAATATGAAATAGATTTGCACGCTAATAATTGTCGAGTGTAAAGTTAGTATTAATTGTTCCGCATTAACTGGCAATTTGTAAGTTGCAATATTTATATAACCGTAAATATAGCGTAAGATATACAAGATAAAAACCGTCGATGTGTCTAACTACGACACGAACGAAAGAAGCGTAGTGTGTGGTTACTCTTGAGCGATATTGGTGCAACTGACCGCGAACGAGAGGAAGCCCGGATATACGCGAGAATGAGACAGACCGGTATTTCCGGCGTCGCGGGAAATTGCTCGCAGTTAATAGCGTTACGAGCTCGCAGTTAATAATGTCACGGCAACAAATGCAGCAGGAGCATTTCCGTCGGTTTCCTTCCTGCTCCGTACGATTACAAACGTACGCCGTTTGGTACAGATAAGCGCCGCCTGTATTTTTGGCATTAAAGCATTAAAGCTAAGTGACTAAGCCCCTCGCTGCTCCGACGAGAACCCGCGATTCTCGAGCAGAGTGGCAGATTAAAATACATCAAGCCCAAAAAGGATCATTTTGAATATCTGTATTTCATTGCTGACGTCAACAAAAAATCAATAATTCAAAAGATTCAAGGGTTTAATTGGATGTTAACTGCAATGCTGAAAAATAACTGCATTGATCAATGAAGTACACCAAATTGAAAATTAATAATATGCTTTTCTGTCCCGAAACCCTTGCAAGTTCAGAGACTTCCGACGACGATCCGCCGTTACTGTTCATCGTCGCGGAGACTCGCCGGAAGAAGCTTGTGAAAAATAATTCGCCGTGACACGTTGAGCCTTCCAAAACTGAATCTTTCCGCGGCGATCGTTCCGAGAGGTTCTTAATCTAACGTAATTTTTCTTTGGTATCGACTGTCGCAGATTACGTCTCTTATCCGCGACGTGTCGTGGAAACGTGATGAGACTAGACGGCCACGAAACAAATATTTAATCGGATCCACACGAGAGAAATTTGAATAACGTTCGTAGACAATTTGTGAGACAAGATCGATTGCGCTCTCCACAATTCTTTCGAAACCTCCTTCGCGATGTAAAATAACTGCCGTCTTACTTCCTTTCTCTTTCGTGGCTGCAAATTCGGCCAGCTGTAAAACGGGAGATCGCAGGATTATGGCACGTATTACAGAACCCCTCGCCTTCTCTTCACTCTCGTTAAAGACTCTTTCCTCCAGATCGGCGCTCCTATAGATGAACGACAACTGTATCACAAGTGGGATAAAAGTGTCGTCTCGGTGGGCCTGCGTATACTGGTAATTGTTCCTCTCACTCTCCGGCGGAGTCGAATACGACACAGATATATTTACATGCGACTCCGCCGCTCACTCACGCACGCACGCACGTACATTCGTTCTCTCGCCTCCTCGCTAGAAATATATCTTACACGAATCATCTAACTTATCCTTACGTGTGTCGCGGGTGTCATATCTTACAAGAGATGCACGCGTGCATCAGCCCCCAGCAACACAAGCGTCTAAGAGACGCCTGAAAGACGTCTGGAGAATTTTACGACGTCACTCAAACGTTTGTGTTGGCCCGGTGGAGTGTGCTCGTGTATCAGTGTTGCATGTGTGTACGTGTACGTGTGAATGTCTTGGTAGATACGGTGTGTTGAGCTCCAGCTCGCGCGTGCCTTACTGTATTAAGATATCCTGCCTTAAATTTGTTCATTTTCCACGATCACAGTGATTCCAATCTCCAAACTTCCCATCACTTTGTCCTCGAAGCCTCGGCTCTGAAATCTTCGAGACCGACGTATCACCCATATCCCTTGATTCCCCTGCCCACCCTGTCCCATCCGTCTAACTTTTCAACTCTTTTGTCCATTCCATCATCTTCAGTGGTGCGATGAATGCTTCCTCGCTGCCTAGGATCTTCGATCCCATAAACGAAGAGTACTCTCGTCTTTAGTAACCGCTGAGACATCTGAGCTTCTTCAAAGGTGGCGAAGCCTCGTTTCAGCTGGTCGGCGCCTGCATCGACATCGGCGGTGGTTTCACGGGTCCGAGGGCGGGCCCGGACAGGCCGTTGTTATTCATGTCACCCGGCGTCCTCGGCCCGCCAACCCCTATGGCCGTCCCGTTGACCGTCGGCGTGTTACCAGACATTTGACCCTGAAATTACACGAGAGTCGCAAGACGTGAAACGTCGCGCGCGATTGCACCTCCGGACAACTTTAATCGTAGACTTGCTAACCCGTATTTTAAGCGAAAACTCAATTACAATTATTTATTAACAACCAAACATGTAAAAAAATGAATAAGAAGAATATATTCAAATCTTGTAATATCTGATCTGCTACTGTCAAAATTGTAATCTATTGGGTCGTCCGGAAAGTTCGTGCCGATTTTGAAGGAAAATTCAAAGGCAACATTTTTTTATGTCGATAAATATTTATTGACTTATGTATGCACCGTTTTGTTTCACAACTTTTGTCCATCTTTCACGCAACTGGAAGATTCCATTCTCCCAGAACTTCTTAGGTTTCTCGGCGAAAAACTCCTCAAGGTGGTTTTTTATGTCGATCAAAGAGTTGAAGTTCTTGCCGCTAAGCGAATTTTGCACAGACCTAAATAAGTGAAAGTCTGAAGGTGCAATGTCTGGTGAATACGGTGGGTGAGGTAGCACATCCCAGCCAAACTCCAACAATTTTTGTCGGGTAGTCAAAGAAACATGAGGTCTGGCATTGTCCTGGTTGAACACAGACGCCCTTCCTATTAGCTAATTCTGGACGTTTTTCCTGAATCGCTGTCTTTAATTCGTCCAGTTGCGAGCAGTACTTATCTGCATTTATCGTTTAGTTGTGTGGTAGGAGCTCATAATATAGGATTCCTTTCCAATCCCACCAGACACAGAGCATGACTTTTTTTGGATGAGGGCCGGCTTTCGGAGTGGTTAATGCTGGTTCATTTCGCTTACCCCAGGATCTTTTTCGTTCTACATTGTTGTAAATGATCCATTTTTCGTCACCCGTCACTAATTGCTTCAAAAATGGTACGTTTTCGTTGCGCTTGTACAGCGAGTCGCAGATGGAAATGCGATCCATTAAATTTTTTCGGCCAAATTATGCGGAACCCATACATCATAGCGACTTACGTAACCAAGCTTCACTACATGATCGTGGACAGTGGTTTTCGATATTTTCAGTATCTCTGCTAATTCACGTGTCGTGTAGCGCGGGTTATTCTCGATCAGTGTCTTGATTTGGTCATCATCAGTAGTAGAGGGTCTGCCCGAGCGTTCTTGGTCTTTAAGGTTAAAATCACCAGCTCTAAACTTAGCGAACCACTTACGTACGGTTCTTTCAGCTAAAGCGCCTTCTCCGTAAACAGAACATATCGAATTTGTTGCTTGTGAGGCATTTTTGCCTTTCCGGTAATAAAAAAGCATCAAGTGTCTAAAATGTTCTTTGTTTTCTTCCATCTTCAAAAGAGTACAAAACTGACACGAATCAATTTATCTGAAACAACTTTTTTCCTAAAGATGCGTTGAAATGTCACCTTTAAGCATATGTATTATAAATCGTATGTTTTCAATAACATTGATATATTCAGACATGTTCCAACGCCATCTATTAAAAATCGGCACGAACTTTCCGAACGACCCAATATTTCACTTTTAATTAATAAAATAACTTTAATTAGTACCAGTGTCGGATTTTTATTTATGTTTGCATGTTCGCAAATTTATCGATTTTGCGATAACACTTACGTTGGGCACGTGATTGTTCTGGGCTACCGGCTGTCCTAGACCTTGATGGGGTTGAAGTGGATTGTGTCCCGGGTGCATGTTTTGAGCCGGCGGCGTCGGTATGGGGGGGAGTTGCCTTTTGATGTATGCTAATGATGATGATTGTAATGCAGGCCCCATATTGGCGAAAGTTAGCCTCTCCTCGTAGTCGTACTCGCAGAGAATTTTGTTCTCGCACAAGTAAAACCGGTCGCCCACGCAAAACCTGCAAGCAAAAAGAACACGCTCGATGGAGATTGCGGTTCGCGCCGTTTCATTCAACGTCTCACAAACTGTCGATGCGCCTTTTCGTGTCGATTGCAGGTCATTTCGGAAAATCTTAACTCCCATCCTCGGCATTATCATAGTAAAAGAAAATACGTGAACCAATTATTCATCGATCGTTAACCGTGAAATTTAGCTGGTTCACCGATCCTAAAAGATTCGGAGGGAATCGAAGAGAAGACGATTAACAAATGAGGCTTGATTCACCCCGATCCATCCACAGGACCCGTCCGTTGTGGCAAATCCAATCGATCGGACACTAGGGGGAGGAAAAGAAAGCGGAGATTCGACGAACGCTGGCGAGGGAGGCAGGGGGGACAAAAAAGGAGTTCCGCTGGATAACGAGCATATCGTAACGCATCGAACAAATAATTATTATCGAGCCTCTGTCCGCGAGCGGCCTCGCATCCGCTTTGATCCCGACTAGGAAATACGAGAGCGAAATACGAGAGCACAGCGCGGCATGGCGCGGTGTGGCGTGGCGTCGGGTCTGGCTCGGGGTAGATACTCTCATAATCGCACGGCAAATAGAATTATCGCGTTGCTGCGCGTGGCCGTGCTGGCAGCAAGCGCGCGGCTTATACCGGGTTTCGCTCGTTTCCCCCATTATACGCGTCGTCTGCTAAATGACGCCACACTCCAATCGGATACCTATCCCTCTCGCTTTCCACTCTCTCCCGCCCTTTCGCGGCAGCTTCTCGCTCGATGTGGCAGTCATTCTGTTCGAATTCTCGTTCGAATTTGTCTAATTCACTTATTTTCATTACGTGTATTATGGCGCGCGCATAATTATCGAACGGATTTTGCAGTATCGCGGATCATGCCGCATCGAGAACCCAAAAACAAAAAAGAGGAAGATTAAAGTAGGTACAAATTAAAAGAGTTAATTAAACTGACGCTTGTCGCGCCGCATATTTTTAGTTTTGCGCCATGCATGCGTGGCATAATCGACGGAAGCGTATTTATATCTCACTATTAGTCATTTCCCGTTAATCCCCGGAGAAATTGAAACAGAGACCAGGGGAGAGATGCGAAAAAAGATTAATATCCGGCGGGGCCCCACGGTAATGCTCCACGGCTTTAACGAAAATAATCCTTGTAACGCTTTGGATACCTTTTTCGGCCGTCTGGCTAGAGGCAGATACTGTCGTAATTGCGCGGGCAATAGAATTATCGCGTTGCACGAGCGCAGTCATTCCGGACTTTCCATTATGCGCGTGCGAATAATGCCGCGCAAAGCCCGATCCTTTCTCGAGCGAAAACGGCGCAAATGTCTGCCGTGGAATGATATCGCTGCTACTCCATAATTTTCCACCTAGCCCTCTAGCGCTTTTTTACGGCGGAATGATATGTTGCGACTGACTTGAAATCAGCGTGACATCAAGGAACATCGAAGCGAAGAGTCAGTCACCAAGCCAGACGTGATTATATTCCATCGAAACTTTTCTCCGTTGTCCGATTTCTTGCCCGAACAATTAAAATTTGTAACAGGAAAACATGAATCGGTCAGAGGCGGTCCAAGAATTGGAGAAATCGAATCGCCGCCTTCAATTTTCGAAAAGTGAATTTTGTAACAGGAGAACATGAGTCGGAAAGAGGTGGCACGAGAATGAATTCCAGGAATGTTTTTATGATTCCAAGAATTGTTGATCGAAGGCGGTGATCCGATTTCTGGCCCAAAAATTGAATTTTGTAACAGGAGAACATGAATCGGTAAGAAGTGGCACCGGAACAAGTTCTAGGAATTGCGATTTCAGGAATTCCAAGAATTCTTTTTGCAATTCTACGAATCGGTTTTCGAAAGTTTTTGTCGTCGTTGGTCCTATTTCTGACCAAAATTAGATGCGTAACAAGCGAACACGAGTCTGTAACAGGTGACACAATTCAAACTGATTTTGAAAGTTGCATATAACAGAAATACTTTGATGTTAACAGAGTACTGTGGAAACGTGTCATGCAAGATGCCCTCATTTTTTTATCCAGGACGGCAACAACTTTTATTAATGTCCATGGTTGTAAAATCACGCCGGGCAAAAGTCCTTTCTACAAAGTTTTTAATTTTGCATCGCGCCGCTGCTCATCGCGCATCGCTCGCACGAATTTAGTCGTAAACGTTTAAAATTTGATTTACCTTTCGTTCCGTGTTCGTTGCAATGCGAGCAAATTTGCTATCGTCGCCATGCAAGCGCTTTATTACAGCACGAACGCGGACGCTTGCATGCCCACACCTAGGTAATTGGCACAATTCCGTAAGTGTTTCCATTCAATTTTCTTTTTATTACATAGCTGCCAGCGCCCGCTCGGCCACGTTGCACGCGCACCCCCGCGCACGGGATACATCACATTGTTTACGGCCGTTTTGACACGCTTCACTGCACCCTGGTGCCTAGGATGCATCGCAATTTCTTCGTAGTTCATACGAGTGAAAATATGGGCCACGATTCATAATCGCGTATTTATCGACAAGGCGGAGTCTGCGTCCGTCAATTATCGTTTATCCGTTCCAACCCTGGCCGACAAAATATCGGACAGCATCTTCTCCACACGAACGATTTTAAGCGAAGCGCCAAAGTGATTCTCGCCGCTGATAGCGATTGCCATTGTGGAGGCCTTAAGCCGCGACTGCGGGGCGTTTGATTAACCATCCAATTGACTGACCGGAGTGGTATCCGCGCGGAAGATAGTTGAGGTGAGTCGCGCGGCGCGGGCTTACTCTCAGGTCTGCATGGAAAATTTCAATCTGGATGGCGCCCAGATAACTCGGTTGAATCTTTAACGAGGGTAGCGCGACTGTGCAGGACAATGGCGTGGCGGAGAAGGAAGCGGGAGGGGGCGAAAGCCGGCGCGGGAAAATGACGTTCGGTCGGTGAAACGAGGTGCAAAGGCAGCAAGGAGCCACTGTGACTCAATAAATGATGTCGCACCAGTGGCCACTGGTAGCAATGCGTGACCCCGTTAGAGAGGCACTTTACGGGTCGCTTCGCCGACGTGGCCATAGCCCTCAAAGAGTAATACTGTCTCTGCGCGCGAGCTTCGACGCATCAAAGTTTCAGCGGCCTCGTCGCGCGCGTCTCGGCGTCTGGAATACGCTGATGCGCGATGCGCCGGTTTCTCGGATGAAATCTTTATTCGACGCACCGCGGCGTGAATCGCGAAAATCGCGAGCCGAATACACGTGCGAGCGATCGCCGCAATCAAAATCGATGAAGCGCGATAAAAAGCGCGTGAAATCACGTGATACTCCGCTCGTGCGTGGTTCTCTCGGATTTCCGTGAGTTTCGTTCCGGTGGGGCATGGAATCCAACTTGCAAGGGCAAAAGTTTAATCGAGTAGTCATTATGTTTGACCGGACTCAACGGAAGCAAAGAAATCGGGGAGGAGCAGATGTCCGCGTTTGCGCTGGGGTGCATATTCCGGCGTATGTTTGTATTAGTGTGCATCGGGAATGAGAGAGAGAGACAGAGAGAGAACTAATTGCATCGGTAAATCATCCTCTAACCAGCAGGGTGGGAGCCTAGTCACCGCCACTGGCAACCCTTTATTCTGTGTTATTACAGTCTAAAGTTACCCCGTGTAATTGTTGCTGTTTAATTGCAAACTCTAAGTCGTCTCGTTACAGGACGCGCAGCGCGCTGCGAGTAATTGCCCTCTTCAAATTTACCTACCTGCTTTTTAGCGGCACGATCGCAGGGGTCGTACCGAATATTCCGCATCGGGCATACTTTATCGCGCGCGCTTTAATTGCGCTCGTACATCATCCGCGAGACACGCAACGCGATTGTTACAACAAATATACAATAATGGCCGAGCTAAGTGCAGCTGTCTCAATTCACTCGTCCGCGATTCGTTCGTACAACCGCACTTGTCGATTCTCACCGTCTCCGAGAACGTCATAGGTCGTACTTTGCAAAGACCCAACGAAATCCGCCCCCGTTCGGATTCATTTTTGATCCCGACGTGCGGCGCGTCCAGCACCCCTTGCGCGCGCGGCCGTACCTACCCTCCCTGCGCATCCCGCGGGGCAGTTTCGCCACGAGCCGCGCGACCGGCAGCATTGTCAAAGATAGACAATGCCGGACGATAAAAACGTAAAATTGATGCTCTTTTGTTCACATTGTTTGAGACGCTGCGCAACGTTCGCCGCACGCCTGGACGAGTCATTGCTATTGGCTTGGAACTACATCCTCCACCTCCGGCTCCTCTATCACGAGCCCCGGTCCCCTCTCCTCCCGCCGCCATTCTCTGCCGATGGAGCACACGGCTACTAACTACATCCCTCTCCCCCGTCCTCGCTATCTGCTCTCTTCTGGACGTTGTTACCCCCAAAACGAGTCACTTCGCCCATAAGCCAGCATTGTACCACTCTCCGCTTGGCTTTGTGCGCTCGTTTGTACGTTTTCTGTTGAAGCGCGACAGGAGCTGCTGCCGCGTCGTTGCTACGCATTGTTTACACGTCACACTGTGGCCCGAGGATAATGAAAACGATCGCGGAAAAGAATAACGTACGACAACGCGCGGCCCGGCCGGTCGGTCGATGGAGATCCGCGACGATTGGCCCTCCATTGATCTTGCGAGAGAGAAAGAGAGACATAAGATACCGAGCGAGAGAGCGAGAAAAGGGCGCTTATTCTCACCCCAGAATTCTCCGACGAGATATTGCCGAGAAACTTATGAAACTTGTAAACTTGTATCGGAACGAGAAAGAAGCTTATAAAGCCAGAATTTTTCGAGGCTTACTTTAGAGGGTTTCAAAGGAAACGCCATAGTAGTTGATGGCGGATGCACAGCAGGATATGCGCTAATCAGATTTAAGATGAATCAATAAGGGTGGATGAATGGTGTATCGCGCATTTGGCCGAATGGAGAACCGGGGTCGCGGGGACGTGCGAGAACTTACGAAGCTTCGCGACGAAGAAGCCCGCCACTGGAGAATGGCAGCGCGAGCAAAAGAGGAGGTAACGGCAAGGAAGGCGCAGGGTGATTTCCCAGCTGACCCGTAAAGCAATCTCCCCCCGGTGAGCTCTGCCTCACGGACCCGGCAGCCTCTGCCCCGTGGCCGTTCCTTGCTCTCTTCCCGAGTGTCCACGCGGGGAAGATGCATCGCCGTGTAAGTCGTAAACGATGGAAGGAAAGAGGGTGGCGCGGGGGCGGCAGGGTGGCAAATTTACCGGTTCGAATCTCCGACAACCGGCTCTATCCCACTTTACGTCGCGTAGTAATTTTTAATAATTGATCGAGCTCAACGAGTCCCGCTCCGTCTTGGAGTCCCGGCTGTCATTCAGCATGACGAATCGCCAATCGCTCATCGACTTCTGTCGCAGCGGAGAAATAACGTCTCCGTTCCTGCTCGCTGCACCTTTTTATGTTTTTTTGCACTTAAAATGAGACCCTGCTAAATTATTAAATAGGATTTCGGGGCAGAGGGAAAAGAAAAGTGTGGGAACAAGCGAAACAAGCTTAATCATGAAGAAGCCTTGTCGTTTGAACTCACCGGTGGGTGCACTGCTGACAGGCGAAGCAGTCGAGATGATAGACGTTCGTCCTGGCCCTCATCACCATCTCGAACGCCGGTATTTGTTTGTTACATGCCGCGCAGAATCCTGTATTCCCGAAGAGCCTGAGGTAGTCCCTCTTACAGAGGCGAAGATTAGCTTTGGAATAGAAGGTAGAGCCGACCTCCCCTAACCTACAGTCGCAGCATTGGCATTTCAGGCAGTCCTCGTGCCAGTAGAGGTCTGAGGCCTTGAGGAGGAACCTGAAGAACCGACCGTAGTTCTCGTTCTTACCGGCAGTTAAAAGCCTTGGGCGGGAGGGAAATCTCTCTTTTATCTCAATAGTTGATGTAAATTTCGAGAAAATGACTAGTTATTTTAATAAAAAGAGGAGGGAGAATTTATTGCAAGTTCAAGTTTGATCGTCTGTTCTTTTGCAATTTTACAAGAAGATCGTTATTGTAAAAGTTGTTAACGAATTAAAAGTGAAGTATGGAAAAGGATGCTGTTTTTAAGAACGTAGATTGTACAAACTGGCGACGTTTACCTTTCCGTAATTGTCTTATGGCAGCTGGCGCACACGTGCTGCGTCGAACCATTTTTATTCGTCTCGGATTTGCTGCTCACGTCCATAGTCATCGTAATTTCGGCTACAGCGTCGTCTGCAATGTTAAAAACAAATCGAAATGTTAATATACACGCGCACGCACAGAGCCGCGAGGAACGCTTTGGAAATAGTATCGAGAGAAATGATTCCTCAACTTTTTAAAAAAGTTGCCTGATATCGCTGACGTGATAGAGATAGATATGCAACAAAGCAAAATTTTGCGTAAGTAATTACGTCTAGAGTTATATTTGCAATGAGGAAATTCCACACGGGCCCATTTCACTGCCCGAAATTTGATTTCCGGCACTAATGGCAACTTTAGTGTGTTCAGATGGATATCCGCGCGTGTGTTTACGAAGAGCAACTTCGCGGGCAGCTAACGCGCCATGCACGCGTACGCCGCAGTTATAAGCGTCTCCGACGTCGTAAGTGGCTGACAGCACGCAATAATTAGCGCAGCTAATTGGAACCGTCCCTGCACTCGTCCTCACAACGCCCAGACTCCAATAAGCACCGACACGCCATGCCATAACCGCCGCCTGAATCCCTCGCGCGAAGCCACATAAAACATCCTACTTGTTTCAGGCATCAGACATGATTTCTTTGCGAAAATTAATTTTTCGCGATGCCCATCGTATCGATCCCCCCGCATCTCCTTTTCAATTAACAAAATAGACGATCACGAAGGATGGTTTAATTAATGGACTTAAATTCTGACAAACATCTTCGAAGTATTAGTTGAGTGTAGAAAACAGGCGGATCATCGAATCTCCCGCTACTCTACGGGAACCCCCTCAGAGTCGTTGAATTCGCGCGAGGATCACGAGGGTGGAAAGCGGTACCGCGCGTTCGCGAGACGGTTCGCGGATCCAGCACTTCGCGGACAAGGATGGCGTACCTTGCGAGTGGTAGCGAGCAAAGTGGGCCGCCACGCCGTTCGGGACGACGGCGGGCGGGCGGACACGCGGCGGGGGCTTAATTAATTAGCCGGATACTTTGAGTAACAATCCATTATTACATACAAACATCCTCGGCCTCGGGGCCGAGCTGCAGCTTTATGCTGCTAATTGGCCTTCTCAAAGCCGCGCGACCCGGGCACGAGTTATAAACGCCACTCCTTCCCGCCTGACCCCTCGCGACCCACAGCAGCCGCACCGCGCGAATCTGCCACCCCGTCCCCCTCGCTGTCCTTCGCTGCCGCGCTCTCGCTTTCCGGTCCAATTTTCTCTCTCGCTACTATTCGCCATCAACCCCTTTCCTCTCTCTGTCTCATCTATCCCAGTTTCTCTGTCCGCCTGACTCGTTATCTCGCTCCGTCCTGTTCTTTCCTCTCCTCCTTCTCCGCCTTTCCCCCTCGTCGGCGCATCACTTTGCCCGCGTGTTCCGCAATACACGTAAAACGCATACAATCGCGCGGATACGCTCGCCCACGCGGCCACCCTCGCGCTCGCACACATGCGAGAAGACAAAATGGGTGAGAGAGGAGAAGGGGGAGGGTGCGAGATGCGAGAGGTGGGGGACGGAAGGAAAGAGTAAACGAGTGATGAAGGAGAACGAGGCAGCGGGGGAGGAAGGGAGAAAGAAAAAGAGGAAGAGAGAGAGCGATGAGCAAGAGGTGAGGGAGGAAGCGGGGTTGGACGGATAGCGCTAATAACGCGCTCGTGACGCAAAAAAAAGGAAGAAGTATAATTGCCAGCCCTCGTGGCAGGTATTTTTCAAATAGGACCCCGTCCGTTAATTGGAGGGCAAATTAAAGAGGCGCCGCCGAGGAAAAAAACATCCCCTCGGCCCCCCTGCCGCCCTCCCCCTTCCCCCTCGTTCCCTCTTCCGCGGCGCGCCTCCCACCCACGTTGGTATATCCAAGAGCCGCCTCGTGATTCGTCAAACGACCCGTACGCTCCGTTTCTCTCTGGATCTAGTTTTTTTAATGATTCTCCTTTTGGTCCGATTGATATCTCGATAAAATAGAGAAAAAAAAGAAAGAAGGAAGGACAGAGCACGGGCTGTGCGACGCGCTGCTGCGAAGTGTTGCGGCTAACGATGACGGTTTTTAAGCCCCTTCCCCGATCCGGGATGAAGCGACGGTAATGCTAATTGTGCGATCAATAACCGATCGTTTGGAACGAATCCTGGCTCGTTGAATGTGCTCGCCCGCGAACGAATTCACGGCTGGGAGAAGCTCAACCCCCTATTCCGCGCATTCCGCGACGCCCGTATAGTTACGCGCGTATTATATTTGATCGCCACGGTTGCTACGAGATACGATAAAAAAATGGATGTTACTTTGCTCTTTTCATTGGCAAATAGCGAGTATCGAAACTGCCGGTACTCGCGAGCAAATTAAAAGTTCAATACATGGGTACCGAAATAACCCAAACAAAAAAAATATCGGGGGAAATTAATCATTCGCGTCGGTGAAAAATTTCGTGCCCGTTACGGTGCGATGCCGCGAAAATTTGCACATCGTACACCGATCGAAATTACCCGCCTATTGCAATCGTTAGCTCACCTTGCTCGTTCGGAAGTAAAGAATTTATTGTATTATTGTAATTTATTGACGTATACGTAGGTGTGAAGTCACACGTTTGCAAAATGAAAGAACAATTGATTCCATCATCGCAGGAATTTATTCGAAAAGTGAGCGATCGAGAAAGCTTTTAGAGTGATTTCAACCTTGAAATTACTGCGAGATGAAATGTGTTTAGAAAGTTGCATATAAAAATCTCTTAACAAGTGGGAGGAAAGAGTCGAAAGTCCTCCGCGAATGCTGATGCCTCTTTTTCTCCCCCATCAGGATATTGCGACTTGTTTGTCACTCCGAACGATCGGCCGTTGCAGGCCGAGGATATTTCAGATATTATATTATCTGTGTGGCTCGGTCAATGCCGTCAGCGCGGACAAACGTCGATACTTCGACCGCTTGTGAAACAAAATTGCAAAGCGCAAAGTTTGCTCGACGCGATTTACATTTATCTTTTATTGCCACGGATCAGATGAAAAAATTACTCTTTATCGTGGCACTGTCCCTGAATTTTTGAGAACTTTCAAAATTTTGCGCACAAAGCGCTACAGTACTATCAATATGCAATGCATCGAGTATTGATGGAAATTGCTAATCATCTTTTTATTTTCGAGGAAGAAGCATCGAGGAAATTCGACCTTTTATTGATAAAATCAGTCTCACGTCGGGCGCGCTACGCGACAGTTTCCGTCTACGAGATAACATAATCGTAAAACGACAAACTGATTTCGAGCGTTACGATTTTCCCGAGCCGGCGTAGCGCGGCGCAGCGAACGGTCAGTCCCCAACACGAGCGGATTCGGAGAGAACGACGATATTCGATCGTTGAATCAGCAACGGATACGACTTTTTATTCGGTCAATATAAGGAGCACCCTTCCAAGATTACGAAATTGCCCTAACAGCAATATGGGAAAAATCCACCCCCGCGTCTCTCTCTTTCTCTCTCGCTTCCTCAGCCGCGTTTCCCGCGCTCGCTATCTCGGAGATCCCGTCGGAGCGGACAGGGCCGCTAGGTGGTTTAATAAAAATGTCAAATATAAAGTAGCCGGTGGGGACAGACGTTTAGGAAATAAATAAATGTAAAAGAAAGTCCGCGGGAGGGGAGAAGAGACCGGAATGGACAAATACGTGGACGAGCGAGGGGGGGGAGGGGGGGGTGAAGTCGTCTCGGCGGAGAAACCGGGGTTATAGTGGACTCGATATATTATTACGGCTGGAGGTCGGTGCGCGACGCATCCAGCTGACCCAAACTGCGAGTGCGGCAACCGCACTCGGAGTGGATTCGATCTTGAGCGTTTCTTGCTTGGGGTAACTTGTATCGAAGATGCTCAATAAAATATGACGCCTCGCAGTAGCGCGGTCGAGTGCAGCGGGCTGCAGACGGATATATGGAGACGCAGGGAAGAATCCGTTTATTAATACTTCTGGACTGCTAGATCTCCTCGAGGACCAGGGACGAGGAGGGTCGAAGAAGGCACGGTTGCAATTTCGGGGCTTAATGATGATCCGGGCCCGACGACTCCCCGGGCTGGATCCCGTGTCATTATACTATGAAGTGGAGAGACTGCTAATTAGTCATTAGCGTAGGAAAAAGACACCGTCAACTAGCACCGCTGTGGACGGCGGGAAACCCCACCTCGAGGACGACGTCGACGCCGACGACGACGACGACTACGACGAGCGGGACGGTGCACGGCAAACTTGGGCAAACAGGATGTAGCTGGCCTACGTCTAATTGGACCCTAGCGACGTAAGTTCCACTAATTGAGACCGGCCTCGTAACTATCAACACCGCTACAAGGGTCCGTTCGTAAATTCTGAATGGACGAGCAGCGATAACGATACGGATATACCGCCTTCGCTGATTGGACGAGCACGGGGAAACTGCGTCGCGGCGTTGCGAGCTACATAGTCGTCGCCGGATGAGAGATAATTACAAGTTGTAAATTTACTATATTACTATGGTTAATGAGGGCGCGCGTAATTAGAACGAGCACTTGTTCCGCACTGCGCATTTCAAACTATGTAGGTAACGGTCGATTAATTAATAGTCCCCCGCGGCTGGCTCTTAAACCGCCGCGTGAGACGGGAAGAGCAGCGTGATTTCTTGACACGGACGCGGGCTGGCGTTACGCGTGAATCGGATTATCCTCCGTTAGCTACCCTTATTTTGGGGATCCGCAAATCGCGGTAACGGTGACACTAGGAAAATTCAACTCCGACGGAAGCAGAGACGAAGAGGAAAAGCAAGAGAGACAAAGCGACGAGGGAGGAAGAAAGAGAGAGAGAGAGAGAGAGAGAAGAGCGGAGCCAAATTTTAATTTCGTCCCTGACAAAGGGATGAAGCGCGGCGAGAGGGTGCTCTCTTCGGGTCCTTCAGGACCACGGTGTTCCATCCTTCAGGATCATTATATCGCCAATTAGAAGATAGCGGAGCACGGCGTCGCCTAACAAGCTTCCTGAGGGAAGACGGGCAACGAGGAAGAGGGGATGGCAGAGAGGGTGAGGACAGACCTACTCTCGCGTCGTTATACGCGACGACTATCGCACCGGCGCGGCGTGGAGCGGCGCCACGACGCAGCGCGTCTCTCTTTGGCATCGCCGCTATAAAATATTCACTGCAACTCGATGCTCCTGACCGGGCCGTCGCCGCTCTACGGTATAATTAAGACGCACGTGAGATCGTCTTGACGATGCCAATTGTGTTCGTTACGGGATAAGGGTGAGCCTCGAAGCGCGCCAGCTCACAGGGGGTGTATATATCGATCCAACTGCGAGAAACTCTGAAATGACAAAAGAGCGAAATAGCGCCAGGCGGACTCGATCGCAATCGTGTTCCGATTCCGACGTTTCGTCGCATGCATTACATTTATATTGTGTAATAAAATTTTACTAATTTTTTAAAATATAATTTGCGAAAATTTAAAATCATGTATGCAGGATTTTTCTAATTGAGATATTTCTTCATCGACACATCTTTCAAAAAGTATCGTATTGAGAAAAACAAAACACAGCTATCGATAAAAGATTTACAAGGACTTTGTTTGATTTATAAGGACTTATCGATTGTGCGATAAAAGTTTGATCGTGCATTTGCTTATACTCGTCAACGAGCAAGCCGAAGATGGCCTCGACAAAACTCTCGATCGCTCTCGGACGACCATCCCCCTCCGGAAACAACGCGAACGTACGCGAAAGAAATCGCTGCGCAAAAGCCGTTTCGAAGTCCTCGCGCGGAGGAGAGGGCGGCATCGACGTGGTAGCGATACACTTTTCTCCGTAGGCAATATTCATAAATCACCCTTCAGACCGCTCCTGCTCGCCGCTTCGTCCCCTGCCCGCCCTCTCTCATCCCTCTTATATACGCTTAGAATATAAGCGCCAGTTTTTTTTCCGAAGGGATGCAGCGCCGGGTCAACTTCCCGCCCGCCCCCGCTCCCTACTGCCCGTATTCCCCCGACCAACATACCCCTGAAAGTTCGCCGAAGGAAAGGGGGTTGGCGGCGGGCGGGCGGGCGGGCGAACGAACGGGGGTGTTGGAAAGGCGCGGAACCATAGACGAGGACCAAGCCGGTCTTGTGGGGGTGGTCTCAGATTCTATTAAGATCTCAGTAAGTCTTGTTACACGGGGAGGCCACGCCGCAAATCTCGCAATAAAACAGCCACCGGTATAACACCGATTCGGGGCCGTCGTCTACCAACCCGCCGTTATCCCAAGCGAGGACGACGCCGACGTCGCTGCGTCGGCGACGTCGCGCGTTCCTCTCGTACGTACCGAGACCCCCCGTGGCGTGTTCCGGGGGCGGCAGGGAAGAGGGACGCGGGAGAGGAGGATTTATCTGCGGCACGTAATATTCCGGAAGGAGAAAATCTCTGGTAATCCGAGCCCGAGACTGCAATTAGCTTTTTAGAATCTCTTTAATGCACCGTTTCGATCTTCGCCTTATCCGAAAGTTTCGTACAACGAAATTCAAGTCGTTCGCTGTATTTTATGTACCTGTATCTGCTGCGGTGTCTGTTTATCGCGCGGACCCACCCGCGAATTTTCCGCCACCGAGTAATTCCCGATCAGTGACAGATCATCGATCTCCGACTTGATCGTGGCAAGCATTGCGTTATATTACAGCGCGAACGAGAGTGCAATATCTCTCCTTCTTTCGCATTAACGCGGGAAATTCTCACGTACCCGCTCCGTCTCCTGCGGAATGCCGATTATAGAGGGCCGAGCGGAGTATTGCTCGACGGGAGAGCGAGCGAGAAAACGAGAGCGGGGGGTGCCGATCGTGAGGAAGGGTCGTTTTCCAGCCGAGGGTCCGAAATCAATCAAAACATTAATTGAAAGAGCCGAGAAGACAATGGAGCCAGCCTGGCTAAGGCAGTAGGTAGGTATGGATGGTCTTGATAATCGAAAGATATCCTGGCCAATCGCCGGTAACTCGCTGGAGAACCGAGCCAGTCGGAAAAGGAACTTTCCTTCGGGCTTCTTTTCTGCGAGGCCGCGGGGGAAAATTCGCGGCACGAAGTCCCGGTAGTGCCGGAGGGGTGGCGGAAGAACGGGAGGAAGGACATGGCACGAAAGAGTTGCAGCGAGGCGTTCAACGATGAAACAGGATCTCTCTTCTCTTCGTTTCGTCATTGAATTCCGCATTTGTATTATTATTATTATTATATATATATTATAAATCGCGCCATTTAGGCGGAGACACACGGACGAAGGAACTGTTCACGGTGCCGCAGGAAACTCGATTATTCGAGTCCGCACCGAGCCGATCCCGCGCGCCGGCGTTAATTCGCCGCGCCGCGAGTTAATGAACGCGCTCTCTATTCAATTGTTGACCGGTATTATTAGTACGGCGAATGTTAGCGCTTTATTAATTAACAAATCGATTTCGGTCGGTGGCGAATGCTAATTATTCAGTGCCGGCCCGGCATTCGGTGCCGCTGCCAGAATGGTTCTTTAATGAGAGGAGCTAATTGTACAAGGTGCTCAATAGCGTCGCGTCGAAGGAGCAGCCGTGAGCGCCAATGAAAGTTTTAACGATCGATAAAAGAATGTTGCAGAATTTGCGCCAGTGCCGTCCGCGCCGTTTCCGCACCCCCTGGATTCGCCAGCGGAGATACCGCGCGACTTGATGGTCCTACATTCACTTATCGCTCCTATATCGTCCTGGAACTTCTCTCTCGGTTTACTGCGGAGTTAAAACTTTGCTGCGAGAAGACGCCGATGTCCGGCTCCTTTCTCGCAGGAGCGCAATTCGCGCAATAAGTCCGGGCTCGTTTCATAAATCTCGTCGAGATCTACAGGGTGAGTCGTGCGACTTTCCGGTAGCGCGCACATCCCTCACGCAATATTCGCGGAATGCTCCTTCGGAAGGTAAAGCTATCTGAAAAAATCAGATTCGGACCCTCGCGGATCCACGTTTCAATGTACATACTTTGTACCATAATTCGAGGTTGAGCCATTTCGAGGAGAGCGGCACGTGCGATGTCCTAAGTATACAAGGATGCTATCGTTCGACGAAAAATCTCACGGAGGACAGGACACGAGGCAAAGGGCCGACGCCCAGAAGGACGCGGCACTGCCACCTGGCGGTATGCCCAAGGACCCACGAGAAACTTCAATCGCCGTAAAAGCAACCCCTCCGATCCGAGGAACACGACGAAGAGGAGGACGGAATGAAAACGAGATATAGGGGAACAGAAAGAGGGAGAGAGGAAATGGATAGAAAGAGAGAGAGGGGAAGTAAAAGTTAGTAGCTGCCCGAGATGGACAAGGATAGGGTCCGGTAGGGTTGATAGGGCAGGGGGTGCGAAACGTGGAGGACAGGCCGCGATGGTCAGCTCGCGAGATACACGTTCGGCCGACTTAAGAGGATTACATTTGATATTTCGATCGGGCAAAGTGGCTTTTTATTGGACATTCGCCGCGGAATTATCGCTGACTCGTGTCGAAAGGCATTACGCGCGCCCCGGTGTTATTAAATTATAGCGGCGGCTCGCTAGCACGCTATAATGTCCAGGGGAACGATGGGAACGCCGTTGCGAGGAAAGTCTGTTTTAGCGAAAGATGGAGACTTCTGTTACTCTCTTAACGCGACGGAGACTGCCTCGAAAATCGTCCCCGAACTACCTCTCTCGAACTTTACGAGTAGTGCACGTGTTACGGTGATGTAATTCATGTTATTTTTGTACAGAGTTCATTTATTGATATTTGGTTATTATCACTTTATTACCGCTTACATCAATTTATTACTATTTAATTATTTATATTATGCATTCTACATGTACATGGGGGATTTTTCATTGTTATTTAAAGATATTAAAGCTATGAATCGCAACGACTGGCTTTCAGGAAAGCATCGAGAACCGATAATGACTCGCTCCGTTTTAGCGATGGCCAGTCAAGCAGTATAAAAATTTTTCGAAATTTTAATGACAAAGGGGTAACAAGTCAATTTCGATAAGGACTGAGGGAACAGGCGCGGCAATAAACCGCCGAGATACTTCGAGTGTATCTCGAACAGGTAGAGCGCCGCCATCATTTTTAGTTCTTACCGCTAATTAGCCGCGGCGATTGGTCGGTGCGAAATAAACGCTCGGTCGAAGATCTCGCTCGGCCCAGTTTTCTCGATTTATCCGCGCCAAGGGTGATCCGTGCGCAAAACGTACCCATTCCCTATCGGAAGCGGACTTCAAACGAAATAATTAAGTGATTCTCTTTAGCCAGCCGGCTAACGAGCCCGCCGCCGGCTCAAACTAGTGCCAATTATCGGCATTCAAACGGACGAGTACACGCGGGTGGCCGACAGTTGAGACGCTCTCGCGGCGGGACGTCGAGACGGCGGGGAGAAAGACGGGAGATGAAGAAGACGACTGAGTTCTTCGTGGAACAAACGAACGGGATACTCGCCCGGACAGACAGTTAGCTTCATTATTTCGACTTCAACCGACGCCCGACGACATGTGTGGGAATAAAACGCATTTACGTGCTCCCGTGACGAGGATACATCTGTATCTTATCTTCGTCTGAGGAGGAGAAAGAGAGAGAATCGTGGACCGCGATATTTCCGGTTCCCTTTAACGAGGGCTTCACCGACGGCATTTATCCGTTAGAATTTTCTCTTTAATTTCTTAATCGACGGTGAAGTCCTCTGATGTTCGTCGCTCGATAATCCGCTAATTAAGCTTCTAATTAAATTTTCCTTAAGTAAATAGAGAGAGCGCGCGCGCGCGCGTTGCCAAGAATATCTTGTTAACGGTACATGTGCTTTTTTCGCATACGCGATACACTTCTTGGCAGAATATAAGCTTGCGGGAAAAGGCGACCACGAGAATTGATGATTTTTAAGAGAAATTTGCGAGACAAAGTGCTAATTTGTCGTCTAGTTTTTTCTCGGGTACAGATTTTATTCGCAAATTCTGGACTGATTAGCAGCATTTCCTGAACAACAATGTGTTTCTACTTTGCTTGTTTTATACGGTAGGCTTTGAAACGACTTCCAAGGGACTATATAATAACGCGCCATTCTGATGAATCGCTTGTGCAGGATTGCACCTAGCGCTAATCTTCGTGAAAGCTTTGTCACGCGCTACAAGCGGCTCGCTGTTGCATATTGGATGACGATATCTCGAAAACGATTCCATACATAGTGCATTATGTTATCTCATGGTATCCATCTGAAACTTCGCTGTAAGACAATTCAATACAGAGTCGCGTCTCTGTCATCACATATAGATGAAATTTTTTTCATCGAAATTGAACGCAACTCTAGTAGTTCTTTTTCACCAGGAACAATATCTAAAAGCGAAGGTTCTAAAAATATCAAGTCGCTTTTCCTGCACATGTACAGGTTTGCAAACAAAATAACAAAAAAGTATTCTTTCATTGTTGTAAAACTGCTCAAAGTGATAAAGCGATCAAATTTACACCGCAAGCTGATATGACGCGAGTCGTGATGAATTATCATAATATTAATTAATTACACGTGAGAGCGAAAGAGAAGGCATTTCACGTGGCCGCGAGCCACGAGAGATATACAAATATCTCATCGGGCGCGTGGGGTGTGCAGCAATATAATCTTTTTATTGCGGCGGCGGCGGGGTTAATTAAACGTCTCGAGAGTCGGCATCAGTTAATCGCATTCCCTCGCAGTCTCGCGGCAGTCGATAATCTCGCGCCGTTACGCCGATTCGACGGGACAAAGGAATCACGGGGAGTAAAGGAGCTATGCGAATCGTTCGTAAGGATGCAGTTAATCCGCGTCGGCAGCGCTACAACGGAATCGCCTTAAAACGCCACCGGTAATTGGAACAGACGTCGGTCGATGAGAGATGGGACGCTCGGGCGAGATGTAAGGCGCGAGAAGGGGTGAACGACTACACAGAAGTATGCCAGAGAGCGCGTGCTTATCTGCCAAGCAAAAAGCAAGACAGTTTATAATTAACGCGAGACTCTCACGCGACTTCTTTAGCAAATGCACGTTCATTTATACACCATCTATATACGCTTCGGGCTTATCAGCGCGTTTTATTTTTCCCTGCAGCCCCCTTCTCTCGCCTTACCGCCTTCGCGCGCGCCCTTCGCGTTCTATACGTGCCGTAAACTGTGAGTATAATATATTTAGCGTAAATATCACGTTATGCAGAGAGATTTAATATCAGCGAGTACGATCTATCGCTGAATTGGATAATTACATTCGGATCCTTTGCGCGGATTAATCAAATCTCGAGATGCGATCTAAAGGGGTTCTCATCAAAATCTCATTTCACTTGCCTTCCGTTCGTCTTGCGCGCGCGTTAATCTAATCGCGATCTCCAATCGCATTTACCTGGCAACAATCGCTAGGAAACGGCGAAGGCTTCATGCGAGCAGTCTCTTCTCCGCTTAAGCTCTCCGCGTCACGTGGCACTGCACAAGATGCACGATACGGCCACTGACCCCTATTCGCGCGCCGTCTTTCTCCATAGGGGTTTAGTTCTCGCACCTCGGCTGATCTATCTTGATCGGTCTCGATTAATCTACCGTGAGATCTCACCCCAACGAAGCTCACCCCACGAGCGCTTCATGAACAACGTTCTTACGAGACGAGCGCGAGCGCGAGTGCACCCTCCGATTACGCGGGGACGAAGCGTGCGTGAGAATGCATGTGTCGCGCGGCGTACCACACCGGAAGTACCACGAAACCGCCGGTTCGGCGGTCGCCTGTAAACTGCCGAGTGCCGCGTGCGGCCACGGCACGCCACCGAGAGTGATAAATCCCCACCATCGGCCGGGGGAGCAACCCTCTTGGCGGCCCCCGCCGTGATGCCGCACGCCACCCCTACGCGCTTTTCCCACTACATCGCGAATGCCACCACCAGCGGCCACGGAGCGTTACCCCTCGCGCACGAGTCGTCCTGCCACCCCTCGCACGCGTCGATCCTTCAGGCATCCGTACTCCACCGCACAATTTAACCCCCTCCCGGCACTCGGCATCACGCCGGATGTACCCCGATTCGGGATAGCGGCCGCACTCCAGTCGATTAGGCGGCGCGTTTAGGACGCGAGTTATGAGCTCTCGATTTCCAGCGGCGGCTGAAGCGAGCGCGGGGGTGAAAGTGAACGGGAGGGATGAAACGTGCCGCCGCGACTGCCACGATGCGAAGATGACAGCGAACGTGAGCGGATATCGATTATAGTCCGCGCACGGCGGTGTTTGTTTCCTTTTAATTTCGCGCCTGTCAATGTCCCGCGGAGGGTAAGAATCGACTTTGTCCGGGATTCGATAAGGGGCGCGCGATGGTAATCACGATTCAACGAGAGATTCAATTATCGGCTATTTATCGTAATGAATGCGTAATGAATTGGTATTTCGCTTCGCCGATTTAATCGCGAGTGCGACGCGTAACGCGCTAACGGGACGATCAAATTGACGAATGCCTGAATGAAGAAAACGCGAATCGATGAAATTATATATCTGTCAAATTCATAAATCGGAAAATTGTAGCTAGTAACAACTAGCGAGATACGAATATTAATATCGTATATAATATAAAAGATAAAATATGAAAATTGTTACATGACAAACGTGTGAAACGCTTTTATAATAATCATTAACAGATTAATAACAATTATGAATTGATTGGCGATTACTTTACTCCTATGTGCATGTATGTATATGTATATGTATTATACATAAGCGACCTCGCGTAAGATCCATCCGAGGGATGATCACGCTCGTCGCCGGTCGTGAAATAGCTGCAGAGGATTAACCTTCGGCGTAGCGCGTCTCGCTCAGCGGGATATCCCTAGAATCACCCCTACGAATTCCACCCTACCTCATCCCACCTGCACGCAAACCGACGCAGGGATGGCAAATCCCTACCGCGCGCCCGCGCCCCCCACTTGGCGGCCGCGTTCTGCCACCCCTGCGTAGCCACACCTCCCATTACAAAAATTACACCGGTCGCTGATTTAGTGTTCTGCGCCGATTCACGGTGGCGCCCGCGCGCGCGAAGGGGTTGGAGGGACAGCAAGGAGCCCGCCGAGGGTGCGCGGTGGAGGGTACGAACGTAAGTAATGAAAGGGTTGCCGCCGGCTTCGAGAATCACGGAATCATTCGCCAGATTAAATTAGAAAGGCTACGACCTTTTTTCCACTCCCATATACTGGGCCGACGAAATGGATTAAGCTATGTTTATCACCGTCACTGTTGTCGATGGTCTCTTTTAATTACCGGCTGATTTATGACGTCAGGCACGTTAATGCCCGCGGGAAGTCTGGCTTACCTTTCAGGAAGTGGCGTTTCCACGAGAGAGAAAGGAAGCCGCGCGATCTTATCCGGCTCCCATGCATTACCCGCGCGTTAATCTCGGCAACACTATCAAAGAAAATGGGGGTGGCTTTTATGTTTTCAACAAAATTTCCAAGGACACGCTCTCGTAAAAAAGTGTTTTACACCGGGTGGCCGACAGAGTAGGAAGATGAGTTTTTCAAGTCGAGGTTTTTCCAGCGAATTCTCAAACGCGGAGCTTAGTTAAGGGACTCTTTAATATTGAAAATTAAAGCGTTGCAGCGCGAAGTCAGTTACGAGGTGTAAATAGTTAATAAAACTTTATTCGTCAATTAATCCCAGATTCGCTTTAACAGAAAGTTTATTAGCGACGGAATTACCGAGTTACATACTAAATAAAGTAATTCACAAAATGAAAAGCCATGAAAAAGGTGCGCTCCGCGATCTTCATGAAACAGGTATCAATTCCGGACTCGACTGGAAACTCGTGTGGTTGACAGAGAAAGAGAGTGCACGCGCCTGTGGCACCCTGTACACCGTCGCAAATCCAAAATCGCTATACGACGTTCGATAATAGTTCTCCCACGAGAATCGCGCGCGCGATTGCGAAGCTCGCGAGGAGGGGAAAGCGAAATGTAAGGGCGCCTTGAAATTGCAAAGAGCGAGACAGATCGAAAAGTGAAGGAGGATGGGACCAGAAGGGGTGGGTTAGCGGAGGTATGGCGCGGACGCGCGCTCGTGTACGTGTGTGTGTGTGGGAAGAAGGGCAAAAGAGTGGAACAGGAGAGGGACGGGGTGGCGGAGGGGCCCGGGGAGCGTACTAATCACTTCTACGGACTTTAATGGAGGTTTTCTGTACGCCGTCTACTTTGTCCACGACTTATACTACTTCGAACCCCGTTGGAGCCCGGCGCGGAGCATTTGATAGAAAAAGCGGGCGGAAAGTAGCGTTACGTGTATTAAACTAAGCGGCACTCTCGCCGACCGCGCTCGCGATGCCCTTATCTCGCGAAAAAGCATTTAACGACGAGGCGCGCCGCGCCGGCGCGACGATAAATTCCGCGTCGAACTTGAAGAAGGCGACGCAGATGTGTACTGCAATTCTTTATGCCCGTGGCTGTTACGAATTTACGATTGTAAGAAATCACTGCTCTGCTAAAACAACATCACTCGCCGGGGTTCTATGAGAGGAGGTCGATAAGAAAGAATCGCTGGAGTGTGCTCCGGTAATAGTAGAATGACAAACGTCACTTATCGCTAGCGCCGAAAACGGTATCACGATGTTGGGAATGCTAAATACGGTATTTTGAGGCTTCTTCTTACAATTTCGTGTACATCTACTCATTTCACTGATTTACCCATTTTATTTATAAAAGTCGCGAATTATTATATTTCTCACATCGTGGGTGCCCGAAATATTCCAAAGCCGGCGCTCATCTGTCTGCCGCACCTGCGCGCGGAAATAACTGCCGGGGATGCTGTGGATTTGGAATGACGTAGCTCGACAGCATCGACGCTCGCGCGGCGCGGATACTAAGAGCTTTTCTGGAAGAGCAGGGCTCCATTAGCCGACTCGCCTGTCTTCTGAGTCCATTACAAGATGAGCCGCCATCCTCCCGAATGACCTCCACCCCTCCATGCTTCCAACTCCCTCACTGACACGATCTACACATTCGCGATCCACATACATCGCTCGTAGATACGCAAACTCTCTCTCTCTCTCTCTCTCTATATATATATATATCACATCAGACCGTAAACACGATGCAATTTAAAAGATCAATCCCGTTCTTCGACATAAAAGATGGCCTCGCCTTCCTGAAGACCCGACGAATGTGAACGCGCACCGGCCGCACTCAAATTTCGTGCGGGACCATTTCCAGTATTGAAGCTGCCGCCACGAACAGACACGTTCTTCAAATAATGCATACATACATGTCACTCATAGATTCATGAGACCCTGCCGGAAATTAAATTAAATTCGCATTAATTGTCGCGTGCGATTTTGATTCGCATTAATCTCAATCGAAGATCTGCCAATCTCCCGGACATGTCGCGTTGGTCAAGCACATTTACCCCTTCTCACTGAAAATCGTATTACTCGTGGAACCGCGCGAAACGCGGAACACGATCTCTTTTCCTTGCAGATTATTCGCGATTATACGCGAACAAACGAAGAAAGAGAGAGAGAGAAGAAGAGGAAAGATGTGTGTGTGTGAAAAAGAGAGAGTAGCCGAACAAGGAGGGGAAGAGGCATACCCTGCCGGATGTACTTAAACTAAGAGCGCCGTTCTGCCGCGGCGTCTTCTGATTTATTCACTCCGTGAAATTTTTACTCTCTCCGTGTCGGGCCTCCGCGGGCCTTTGCTGCCCCAAACCGACATACGTCTCTGGAGTTGCTATGCGCGCGAGAAGCACCACCATGGACCATTCCGAGACTCGCCAAATACCTGCCGCGTCTCCGCGGTATTCCCGAGCTGGCAGTACTTTTCGAATAGTAAAGTCCTGCGGACATTCTGCGCTCCTGCAAAGCTGTCATCCCACCCCCCCTCTGCCACGCCAGCACCGATCACGTTTCGCAAGTAACGAGATAAATAGTTAAATACACTCGAGCATGTTAAGAAATTTACTCACGACGCCACTTTCGATCGCACCGTTGAAACTCCCCATGCCAAATTTTGTATTCGGGTGGAAAAAAATATAACAATCTTTTATAATAGCCTGAAAATTGAATCTTTTCGGAAACGCTAATCTCCGAAAAAGCAATTAATTCTTTATTTGCTCGTATCGAAAGTCACTTCCTTTGCCGTAGCGAATGAATGAATACGAAACTGCGCATATGGTCTCGCTTATCGATTTCATTTTGCGAGAAAGGGGCCAAGAGTAAGAATACGAGTTCGTAAAGAATAAGTATGACTGTTCAAACGTAAGTTCTGGTTCACGAGCGTACTCCGCGCGCGAGCGAGCAGCCAGTCTGTCCTTCCGGCAATCACTTACTGGCGGATGCATTACTTGTGGTGAGAGTATACGAGCACTCACGCGATTACATACTCGCCAAGTACCTGCGCGATGCGGCCGGAGGCCGCATCGTGGATTCTTAATCGCGGCATCATCGGCAACGCGCGGAATGCACAGACTCCAAGCAAAATGACAGTCACGAAACACGTGTCGAGCCTCAAGCGGAGGTAAAATCCTTTTTCTTTTTTTCTTTTTTCTATGGAGAGCCAAGACGGGGGCACGCGAATCGAGCTTACCGTATCGATAACGGAGCGAGCGTTCGAATCGCGGTACGCGGAATAACGGAGAGCGTATCGGACGTATTTGCGAGACAGTAATGAATAAATTGTTGAACGCGCGTCTGTACACAGCGACGGCACCGAAAAGCCAGGCAGACAGACAGGCGGGTACAGGCGCATGTGGGGTGGATGGATATTGCTTAGCCGAGACTAGGGAAACCCCTCTTTCCTATATTATTCTCCCCAACCTCTTCAGATCTCGCTCAGCGACTGCGCCGAGTGACGCGCGAGCGTTCAAGCACCGTAAACTCGGCTTGCCTCGTTCCTCGGAAGACACGAGCCGTTTATTAGCCTCCGTTATGGGAAAAGACGCGATAAAACAATTGCAATTTGGATACAAGTTCGCCGATCATTACGTCATCGGGGGACCATCATGGTAAAACATCATGAGCGAGATTCGATTACTTGACGGATCCAAATTTGCAAGTGCGCCGTCGAAATTCGAGATGAAATCCCGCGCGAAACGATTATCGGTGAAACGAGCGAGTAATCCGGCCTTTCCTGACGCGCATGCAGGATTAAACGCACGCTCGAAGCCATCGGTAGTCGAGACAGGTAACTCACCCCTCGCGCGCGCGCGGCGGTATGAACGAGATACCGACCCACGCCACCCCGCCGGCAATAATTGCCTTATTGACATTAATAAAACGAGCCGGATACCGACGGCTATGTCATCGAGAGTCCCATAAACGTCTGCCCATTGCGTGCACGCATACGAGCGCGTGCACGCGTACCCATTCAATTCTCCGTACGAGAGATTGTACGTCGAATTAACGCACATTGCGAAGATCTGCATAATTTGACACTTGAACACCGCGAGCTCTTGTTGATTTAATCTGCATCGCGTACTAATTGCGAGTACGAACAAATTAGACCTTCCTTCGACATAGACGACAAAGACTGCTGAAGAAAGAACGAAGAAGGGATGATATACCCGAGCGGAGGACCGAAAGGTCGGCCGGGGGAGAGCCGCGAAGGAGGCCGGGGGGGGAGAGGGCTCGGCGATATTTCACCGGTTTCGCGTGCGGGCGAACTTTAATAATATTCGTTCCATCAGGTATGGCCGGTCTCATATTAAGTCGGTCCGCGCGAACGAGGCGCCGCCAGAGCGGCGGAATATGATGAGTGGAGGGTGGCGGGTAAAGAGAGGAGAAAAGAGGACGCGTGAGGTGGCACGATCAAGGAAGAAAAGGAGGAGAAGAGGCAAGAGGAAGAGGAGGCGATGAGAGGAGAGGCCGTACTGACGGGGGGATCGACGGTAGAAGCGGCCGAAGGGTGAAGAAGGGTGGGCGAGTTGGGAGGGCGCGCAGAATGAGACGTGTAATAAAGTGAGTTTTTAATTTCCACCAGTGCCGGTGGTTGGCCCCGCGGGTAGGGGGTTAGGAGCACACGGGGTTCACCCCGTTGCCCAGGCTCGCGGCCTGTCGGCTAGTATTACTAGATAAATCACCCAACAGGCAATAACCGCCCGCCCGGCCGTCCTACCCCCCGGGCCCCGCTCTCGTTCGCCGGCTCGCTACCCACCTTCGGATCTCTGCTACCGACAGCACTGATACGACGCCGTTCGACGCTAAGCGCCGCGGCAGACGGCGTCCACGTCGCTCCGAAAGAGAACGAGACGGCCGCGAGATTCGACGCCGGTCTCCGATTCGATCTCGACGAACTTCGACCTTGATTAGGAGGTGCACGGATCGCGAGAATTATCCGCACATGTCACGAGATCCGCGATGACGTGCTAATTAATTTTGTATATAGATTCGTACAACGTATACAGGGTGAGGCACCTAAAACAGGCCACTTGAATATCTCGGCTGTTATTGGTGATAGAAAAAAATGTGTCAGACCAAACTTGCATGGTTTCGAGGGACACATAATTTGTTCTAAATAGTTTTTTATTAGGTGGACGCGTAGAGGTCATATGAAGGTCAACTTCGTTTTTTTAAATGGTATGATATGTTTTTTTACGTACCATCTAGTAGCGTTTGAAGATACGCACATTGATCTACGGGTCAAAATCATTCAAGGTCACTGAAGGCTAAAATTTCTAAATGCTAGAACTTTTTCATTTCTGAGTTTACGGTATTTTCAATAGCAGAGAACTCTAGGCAATATAAAAAATAATGATATCATCAACTCAGAACTCCTCTGAGAAGAAAAAAATTTTAAACTCGAGAACTTTTTCATTTCTGAATTTACGGTATTTTCAATAGCAGAGAACTCTAGGCAATATAAAAAATAATGATAACAACAACTCAGAACTTCGCGAAAAAAGAAAACATTTCTAAGGGCTAGAACTTTTTCATTTCTGAGTTTACAGTATTTTTAATAGCAGAGAACTCTAGGCAATATAAAGTAAATTATTTTCCCTTGCAGTTGGCCTTCAGTGACCTTGAATGATTTTGACCCGTAGATCAATGTGCGCATCTTCAAACGCTCTACTAGATGGTATGTAAAACAACATATCATACCATTTAAAAAAACGAAGTTGACCTTCATATGACCTCTACGCGTGCCCCCTAATAAAAAACTATTTAGAACAAATTATGTGTCCCTCGAAACCATGCAAGTTTGGTCTGATACATTGTTTTCTATCACCCATAACAGCCGAGATATTCAGGTGGCCTGTTTTAGGTGCCTCACCCTGTATATATCATATTTACTTGAAGGAATATAAATTTTCTTCATCCCTATTAAAAAATTCGTTTAAACGTGTAAATTTGCGGCTCGCAAGATTTTCCATGCGAGGCAGATTGGAGCAGGTGTAAAAACTTTCTTTATATAACTTTAACATGAGCTACTCGAGATATCCGACATACAGATTTCTTCGACCATTATCTTTTATTTCAGGGATGAATGAATTTCTTTTAACTGTCACTGGGACTTCGCATGTGATACCAAGCACGCGTGTCGAAGTAATCGGTATTACCGAGTGCTCGTACCGTGTGAGATCTTCGTTCCTGTCGCGCTTATGATAATCAAGCACGCTCCACAAACGTTTGCGTTTAGTATTTTACGGCGTGGGATTATGCTCGGTGAAGACGGTGGCTGCGAAAGGTCATAATAACGCTTACGATTAGACGATAATAAACGCAATAGCATTACCATAATTATGGTAGCATTACCGGCACGCGATACCATCTCGCTACAATACACGCGCAAACTTGGATGAGTGTACCGTTTCTGGAGACAAAACAATCGAGCAACATTGAAAACCGGACAGAAGACAAAGTGAAGAATTTTTTACAAGATGTTGTATTAATTTTTATTATGCATAATATTGGACATTTAAACAGGACTTTGTAAATCAAGCCGGACGGCAGGCCGACAGGAATGTTCGAGCTTCCGAGGCGGATTTCCGCGCGATGCACACGCGGCGGTCATACGGGACCGTAAAATTTTGTCAGGACGCACGTCCTCCGCCGGTCTCCGTGCCGTGAAACTCCCAAAGGATAACCTGAGAAAATACAAAAAGTCCCCCGGAGGAAACGTTACGGCTGGCGCTCGTAAGTTTACCGTCGCCGACAAATTAATGTCCCCGGATTACAGAAGCGGACCGCAGGGAAAGATTTCCGTCGAGGGCCGTCGAAGCCGTTTTCAAAATTTACTTTAAGCTGCGGCTACATCCGCATTTTCCGTTCCGTCTCGCCTGTTCTCCTCGGTTTACTCGCGCATTATTGCGAACGTCTCGCCTTTCGGTAGCAACGTCGCCCGTTTTGCTCTCTTTCTTTCTCTCTGTATCCAAAGAGAGTACGGAAATATATTGTAGCTGTACAATATGAGAGAACATAGCTGCAAGAATTTTTGTAAGCTCCCTGTCCCTCTTTCACTCCTTCTACTCTTCTTAAATATTTAAACATTAATACTAGATAGCAGGAGTCGCTCGAACGTAGTAAGGAAACTGCACAGTATATTTTTTAATAATGAAATTTGTATTTCTCATGTTGTCCATTAGCAATGACTATTAACTATATATCTACCACAGTACAATTTAAGGGGGGAACCTGCTTTAGAACGCTGAAAATAAGGTATATTTTACGAATTGTTTTTGGAGAAACTATACAGCGGATCATTATAAAACTTTTATGCATTTATTAGTACATGTTTGAAGATAAAAAAATTATTTTTTGATTTGAATATATCGCTCGTAGAGGTCGTCCTGGAGAAATCT
This sequence comes from Ooceraea biroi, assembly GCF_003672135.1. Taxonomy (NCBI): domain Eukaryota; kingdom Metazoa; phylum Arthropoda; class Insecta; order Hymenoptera; family Formicidae; genus Ooceraea; species Ooceraea biroi. Next base: position 6,051,297 of record NC_039517.1, on the reverse strand, counting down.
TAGTGCAGCCGCGTCGCCGGCATTGCAAATTGGTGAGCATTCTCCTGCCTCCAAATTTCGTCTAAACTGAAAAATTGAAATATCTTCTCGTTATTTATGAATTCCCATCGTCGATGAACCAAAGAGAGAAGAAAAAAGTTGAAAAGTGCCAAAATGGTGGAGCTTAGAACACAAAAGTACGATTTTTAGGCGAAGTTTTTGAACTTTTTCATGCAAAGATAATTGTTTAACTTAATGTTTTTATGAATATTAAAGGTTCATCGACGATGGGAATTCATAAATAACGAGAAAATATTTCAATTTTTCAGTTTGGATGAAATTTGGGGGCAGGAGAATGCTCACCAATTGACAATGCCTCCAGGACGAGCTCTACAGGCGATATATTCAAATAAAAAAATAATTTTTTTTATCTTTAAACATGTACTAATAAATGCATCAAAGTTTTATAATGATCCGCTGTATAGTTTCTCTAAAAAAATTCGTAAAATTATACCTTATTTTCAACGTTCTAAAGCAGGCTCCCCCCTTAACGCGTTTCGAGCGGTGGCATTAAGGGGGGAGCCTGCTTTAGAACGCTGAAAAGAAGGTATATTTTACGAATTGTTTTTGGAGAAACTATACAGCGGATTATTATAAAACTTTGATGCATTTATTAGTACATGTTTAAAGATAAAAAAATTATTTTTTGATTTGAATATATCGCTCGTAGAGGTCGTCCTGGAGAAATCTTAGTGCAGCCGTGTCGCCGGCATTGCAAATTAGTGAGCATTCTCCTGCCTCCAAATTTCGTCTAAACTGAAAAATTGAAATATCTTCTCGTTATTTATGAATTCCCATCGTCGATGAACCAAAGAGAGAAGAAAAAAGTTGAAAAGTGCCAAAATGGTGGAGCTTAGAACACAAAAGTACGATTTTTAGGCAAAGTTTTTGAACTTTTTCATGCAAAGATAATTGTTTAACTTAATGTTTTTATGAATATTAAAGGTTCATCGACGATGGGAATTCATAAATAACGAGAAAATATTTCAATTTTTCAGTTTGGATGAAATTTGGGGGCAGGAGAATGCTCACCAATTGACAATGCCTCCAGGACGAGCTCTACAGGCGATATATTCAAATAAAAAAATAATTTTTTTTATCTTTAAACATGTACTAATAAATGCATCAAAGTTTTATAATGATCCGCTGTATAGTTTCTCTAAAAAAATTCGTAAAATTATACCTTATTTTCAACGTTCTAAAGCAGGCTCCCCCCTTAACGCGTTTCGAGCGATGGCATTAAGGGGGGAGCCTGCTTTAGAACGCTGAAAATAAGGTATATTTTACGAATTGTTTTTGGAGAAACTATACAGCGGATTATTATAAAACTTTGATGCATTTATTAGTACATGTTTAAAGATAAAAAAATTATTTTTTGATTTGAATATATCGCTCGTAGAGGTCGTCCTGGAGAAATCTTAGTGCAGCCGTGTCGCCGGCATTGCAAATTGGTGAGCATTCTCCTGCCTCCAAATTTCGTCTAAACTGAAAAATTGAAATATGTTCTCGTTATTTATGAATTCCCATCGTCGATGAACCAAAGAGAGAAGAAAAAAGTTGAAAAGTGCCAAAATGGTGGAGCTTAGAACACAAAAGTACGATTTTTAGGCAAAGTTTTTGAACTTTTTCATGCAAAAATAATTGTTTAACTTAATGTTTTTATGAATATTAAAGGTTCATCGACGATGGGAATTCATAAATAACGAGAAAATATTTCAATTTTTCAGTTTGGATGAAATTTGGAGGCAGGAGAATGCTCACCAATTTACAATGCCTCCAGGACGACCTCTACAGGCGATATATTCAAATAAAAAAATAATTTTTTTATCTTTAAACATGTACTAATAAATGCATCAAAGTTTTATAATGATCCGCTGTATAGTTTCTCCAAAAAAATTCGTAAAATTATACCTTATTTTCAACGTTCTAAAGCAGGCTCCCCCCTTAAGAATAACAATATTATATCATAAATATAATATTATAAAGAAGAAATTAATTTATATGGCGGATTATTATTGATGAATCGCTGCGATGTTAATATTACCAGTTTCGTATGGCGCGGCATTCGCATGGCAAAATTACAGCACACGTCTGAAAAATGCGGGTTACGAAGGGTTAACGATCATTTGGCGTGGATCGGAATAACGTGGCGGCGAGCGGCGAAAGAGGGGCACGAAGCGCACACGGATTAACGACTTTAATGCGGCACTTCCCCCTGCCTACGCTAGTCATGCCACGAAGCCGCGGTCTGGCAACTTGACTCTGAACTTGCTCAGAAAGCGGGGATCACATCTGGAACGTATCTGCCGCGGTATCCTCTTCTTCGTCCCGCCCGCCAGTTTTCTCTCTCACGGTCTGTTTTCGCTTTCTTCTTGCACATCTCGCCGTTTACGTCGGTCTGGCACACCACCAGCGACTGGTCAAAGGCGCATCACCGTAAAAGAGTACGAATATTCTCACGATAAAAAAGCCGAAACGGAACTTGTTCCACGGTGCACTTAAATCGGGCCTGGCACCATACAGATCCGCCTTTTATGCGATTACAAACGCGCGATGAATCGGATGGTGCATAAAACTTTTCCGTGAGAATCCGCCAGGATATAGTTATTCGAAGGTATTCGAAAAATTGAGCAATTCCTCATTATAATTTCCTAATTGAACTTCTGCAAATTCCGCGATTGAGGATTTCTGAATCGGATCTCCCACCGAGGGGAAAAGCGAGCGCAAATTGTGCGCGGGAGCCGGGATACGTTCGTGAAAGAAAGCGTGATAATTCGAAGCCACCCCGTGTGCGCGGCCCAATTTTCAGTCGGGCACGCCTTTTATCCCGGTCTCGGAAGCGCGACAATCGCTCATTAACAGATTTCTTCGCGGCACCGCCAACGCGGCAGCAGCAGGTTCAATCGCATCGACGCCGCGGATTGCATTCAGGTCGACCGGTGCACGTCGACACGTCGGCGCGCGGGGTGCATTTAAATAAAAAGACACGATAGCCCCCCCCCCCCCGGCCGTCGTTCGCCGAGCGATATATCGCGCGCGGGACAAAATCGGGTTGGCTGGTTTCAGGAGCGGCGGCCTGAAGAGCGAGGGGTCGAAGGGACGGCGGGAGGGGCCGGAGGGGTCAAATGGCGGGCAGAATGCGCGGTGATTGCTGAAGGGCCGCATAATTGCACCCTTTGTGGTGCAATCAACGGCGCAACTTGGACGGCGCCTACGTCTATCGGCCCTCGTTCCCCTCCCTCTTGCTCTTTCCCCCTGTACCGGTCGTCCGCTCTTTACCGTCCCCATCTCTCGCATTAGCGGGGGCGTCATCAGCGACGATCCGATCGTTCCTTAAATATCGCAGCAGTTATCGCTAAATACACTCGGTGGCTACCATCGTCAGTACCATAAATTTTTCAGATTCCGTCCACGTGCGATTTTTCCGCGACCTCGTCGCTAATTATAAAGACCTCGTGCATTGATAAGCGATAACCACGAAGCTGCAAAAAGATTAATTAGTGGACGCACGTATGTGCGTACGTTGGATCACTTGTTCTTAAATTTTCTTGAAATCTTTTAAGGGTGTTCAGTAAATATAGAGGTATTATATACCTCTGTAGTTTGTTGGAGATTTTATTTTCACACAAAATATTCTTTTCTTTCGAAAGAAATGATAAAAGATTATAATTTAAAATGTTAAAGAAAGTAAGATGATGTTCCGTTTATAATTACTATTGACAGATTTTACTCACTCGTCGCTTGCCACGCGGCTGGAATGAGAGGGATGAGCATTGTCGAGAGGTCGAGCGATATTTTTGTATCGTGAACGACCGCAACACGGCACAATAGAAAGTAATGCATCTCGCCCGGTAAAATTTATACGCTATTCAAGCCGCGCACAAACGTCGGTAAATTCCGTTGAATTAACCATTGCCGTGGTATCGGGGAAAGAGCGACTAAGCGGTTCCACGGAACGATTCACGTACCCGGTTTCTCTCATCCGCGTTCGCCGTAATGCCGTCCGATCCTAGAAACCCCGTCGAATTTTATCGGACTCGGGATTCGCTGTACTTATACCGCGCGCGCAAGAATATTTCAATTCCCGATAAATTACCGGAGAAAATCATTTCGATGAATTCCATCGCGAAAATCGCGGCGGATCGGATTTATTTTCCGCGAGCCTGCGAGCGAGTACACGAAGCTGTCGCGTGAAAATCTCGTTCGTATCTCACGCTGCGAGACTGCTCCCGGTTGCGTTAAATCGAAAGAGAACCGCGCGCGAAATAAAAATAACAGCGGCCCTCTTCCCCGAGCGGCATCGTCGCGACGCTGCCGCGATTTTAATCGCCCGATTTAACGAGGCGGTAGGATCAGGATACGAAGTGGAACGCGGACAATTACACGGAAAAGGCTGGCATCCCCGAGAAGCCGGTCGCGCAAGAACTGGTCGCGTCGATCTCGAGACATCTCGTATCGCAAGATTGCGCCATGTGGCGCGCGTCCGCGCGCGCGCCCGCTTCGCTGGGACCGCTCATGTGCTCATCTATTAATTTCGAACGTTGCTCCGGCGTCATCGGGAGGTCGGTGTTTACCACATCGCGACCCAGCATTTTACTTTCACGCGGCAAAGCACTCTCGCGCGGCGTGCATCCGGCGAACGAATTCGCGCGATTGAGGATCACTGGAGCTTGAGGCTGGCGACACGACGATGCCATTACCGCGTCGACCTTCTCCCATACCCTCAACCTCTCCATTCTTCCATCTCTCTCTTCCTCTTCCTCTCTCTCTCTCTGTCTGTCCTGTACTCCGTTTCTATCTCCCTTTCTCGCTCCCTTCGTCTCGCCTCTCTTCAACCCTCGCGCCGTCGTTCTCCTCGTCTTTCATCTCATCTCCGTGCACCGCAGGTCTTGAATTATACAGACAGCGCCACTTAAAATAATACACCCGGTACAAACTGAACATCAACGCTAAAACCTGTCGTTTTCTGTAAGCTGGAATTATGGAAATTCCGTCGCGGCCGTTAGCAGAGTGTCTCTCCTCGGTTATCCTTCTTTCTACCCTTTGCCCCTCCGTGGCGATAAAAAAGCTTGGACGAGGACTAAAATGCGCGCTAATTTCGCATTTTCGGGAAAGAGCGATGCATGATGGACGAGACGGGGGTGTAATAACCTGATGGATTGCGGCGCGCGAAATTTTAAGGCGCGTTGCTATCGGGCGGCGCGCACCGAACTGGAGAATTATCTGCAGGGAGAAAAAGGAGAGAGAGAGAGAGAGAGAGAGAGAGAGAGCTGACTTGCAGTCCGCGATCCCTGGCAGCACTGGAAAGTTACATCCTCGTAAAACTACGCGGCAATCGTAGCGTCGATGTAACGCGAACGACCGCGTCTACGAAGGTGGAATATCGCCGATAACATCCCCGAAACTACCCTTCCGAAACCGATGCAGACCGAGACACGGCCGCGTATAAGCGAGACGTAAAATCGAACGGCGGCGTTTAATCAGAGATACGCGCGCGATACAAGACTCTCGAGAACCACCCCTTCGCCTGCCCTCCTTGACGCTCTTTTCGTCGGCGGATTATAGAACACTGGTCTCCGGTCTAATAGATGGTTCTCGATCCCGGAAGTCGTGAGAGCATCCGTAAGTGGGAAACCGGGAATCGCGAGCGGGGAAGCGGTGGCTAATAAAAGGCTCGCTTAATTAGAATCTTCGTTAAGAGGCTCCGCGTAAGTCCCTCTCGTCCTGCCCACCCCCTGGCCGAGGTGCCCACGCGGCCCGACCGAGATCCGCAGGTAAAAACGT